>NC_090728.1:132870999-132878499 GCF_036898095.1 Palaemon carinicauda
AAAATTGATTTACTTTTTATGGTGTTTTAAAATAAGATTCATCCATTTCTTGTCTTTAAAGACGTTCGTTACTGCTGAAGTCTTGACAAAATAAAAAGCTTTACCGGAGTGCATAAATGGTTGTGGTCATTTGTTGAATACCCTACCACCGCCAGCTCGTTCTCTTGGTTGACTAACTAGTAGCTGTCTTTTTATTTGGCGTAATGTAATCTTTGTAAATATTCTATATCATAATAGGTGTAAACTTAAATCCATATATATATATACTGTATATATATATATATATATATATATATATATATATATATATATATATATATATATATATATATATATACATATATAAATTTATATATGGATATATGGATATATATGTATATATATATATATATTCTACATATATATAATATATATATATATACATATATAGAATATATATATACATATATATCCATATATCCATATATAAATTTATATATATATATATATATATATATATATATATATATATATATATATATATATATATATATATATATATATATATATATTGGGCTCAAGCCATGTCGTCCTGATGGAAGTTCCTATTGGGTAGCTTCCTAGTGTATATTACAACTACAGCGATATTCCCAGAGAATTTACCTTAAGGTACCAGAATTCTAACTCCTGGAGCGAATATCCCTCGTGAAAGGGATATCGCGACATATCAGAGGACGTATTCTTGACACGCCACATGGCAATATGCACCCCGAACAGAGATTACGTATCGCAGGGGTCAATTGGCAAGAAACGAAATCGGGAAAGAAAAAGGGGGAGCCGCTCCCAAGGCTCCCTATCTCCCGTTTCATAAGCGTGCCTGGCGCCAATCCTGGCCCCATCTGCATTCCTTTTTGCGTAGCTTAACAACTCAGTGTTTTTTTCCTGTGTTTCTCGCAAATCTTGGATTTATTCTACTTTTCATGGCTTCTCCAACTTTGTCGGCCTCTGATAAGTTGAGTACCATGTCTTTTATGTATAAATGTAGGCTCTTGGTAATTTTTTAAGTGATTAATAGGTTTAATCTTTGTTACAAGAGCCGTACCCTACCGGAGGCGTCATGGAAGCTGTCGCTCGCTAGGTATAAGTTTAGTTAGTCAGAGCGACATTCCCGGTTGTTTTGCTTTAATAAATTTTAGCTATTTAGCGTTACATAGGATTTCCTTTCGTGCTTTAGTATTATTTTGGCGAAGTATTCGCCAATTCTGGCCTACGCTAGGCCATGTAGCCTAGTCGTTTGGTCCTAGTACTTCATGCATGATTTTGGTTTTTCCGAGTGTATTAAAATTTTATTGAAGCTTTAGGCTATTTATTATACATTTAAGATTATGTTGAATATTTCCAAGATAGTATGAGGCCGGCAGCCGGGCAGTCGTAGTCCTCTGGTTCTTTTGCTGCCGGCTGGCATCGGTCCTGTACCTTTGCCGGGCGGCTAATGTCAGCCCTTGTCTGCCGGTCACCAAGAGTGTGGCCGGCAGCCGGGTACTACCTTGTGTAGTTGCCGGCCGGCAGTCATTGCCGGCCGGCAGTCATTGCCGGCCGACATTGGCTGTTGCCGGCCGGCAGTTGCTGCCGGCCGGCACATGCATTTGAACCAATGTTCTGCCGCCTTATAGCTTTTAAGTAGTATACTTTAAAGCTAGTTTTGGTGTGTGCCGGCCGGCACATAACCTCCTATACTGTACCAGTATTCTTCAGTATAATATATACTGTAAGAAGAAATCTATAGTATAGGTTTTGGTACAGCACTGTGTGTTCTAAAACTTTTGTGTTTTCCTGCACAGCCCTTTGCTGTTGCCCTACAGATAAGAAAGTGAGTTCTTTCTTGTCTATTATCCAGGATTTTAAAATCATTGCTTAGGTGTGAGCTCCACCTGTTTCCTCTGGAAACTTTGCATTGGTTATTCTAGAAGAGATTAACCATTCGATTTTATTATCTGGAAGGCTGCAACAATTGGTTGTGAGGGAAACACAAGTGTGTGTCTTTCCTTTCTGAATTGTTATGCTATACTATGCATATCCAGTGATACATAGTTCACTTGATACTCATGGAAATTTCTTCTCTTTACAGGAGGACCCTCCAAAGTGCGGAAGTGTTTTCTGCAACGTCCGTAGCAAAAACCTCTGCGGACATGAGTTTTGTTGGAGACACGCAGCATGCGCTGTCTCCAAAGGTGATCTCCGGTATTGGGACCCTCAGGTATGTACTGAGTGCACTAGCCTGATTACTGAGGCCTTTGATTCCCCTAGGACTGCGAAATCAAGGGATATAGCAAGGGAGAAGCTTCGTACCTGGGTAAGGGGCTTCCAGAAGAACACCTCAGGACCTTATCTTCCAAGTGAGAAGATGAAGGCGTATCTTTTCCCTAAGGCATCAGCTGATGCAGTGATTCCCCAGCCTCAAGAGGAGATCCCCCAAGTTCAGATCCAGGTGGATGCTGAAGTCGCGGTCGCGATGCAAGACATCCAGTTAGATGACAGGATGTCTGACGTGGACGAGCGTCTGGAGGAAGACCTCCTGGCAGAAGCCCAGGATGAAGTTCAAGCCCCAGACGTTGTAGAGGAAGAGGTCAACGAGGTGTCGGCTACTCCGGTTCAGATTCCGGAGCCTATTCCCTCAACATCGGCCGGTCTCCCAGTAGAGCTGGGACAGGCCCTCTCCTCCATTGTTGGAATGATCCAACAAATGCAGAAGAAGAATCAGGAGAAGGCGGCTGCAATGGAACTGCGGATGCAGAGCCTTGCAGAATCACATGGGCCCCGGAAAAGGCTCAATGTGAAAGACCTTCCCGTGTGCTCAGATGCTAACCCATGGAGGTATGCTGATCACATGCCGATGACGACTGGAAAGATCGTCATCTCGGATAAGTTGGGCTCAGTTCCCCTAGAGGAGGTGGAATTCTGGCCCAGCAAGGCATCATATCCGGACTGTTATGTCCGGCTGAGGAAGGAACCAGCTTTAAAGGAGGAGACAGAGCCGAAGGAGGTCATAGTGATGGACCATGCTAAGGCTCAAGCTCTGCTTTCATCCTCGTTGAAAGAGAGGGGCTTCTCTAACTCAAAGGTAGCTGCATTGAGCAAAAAGCTCCCTTCCTTTGTGTCCTCTCCTGCTAGAGCCTTCCCCTTTTTACAGAACGGGTTTGCGGCTGTACTAAAAGCAGTCGAGGCCGGCAAGCCTTGCCCCTCCCTGGAGGAGTGTAAACCCTTGTCGCTGGCCCTGCCTATGGACCACAAAGACTGGAAGGACGTCCATCTTACGTTCTCAGTTGGGAAGTTGGAGGCTGATATTGCCGGACGTCAGTTCGGCGAGGACCTCCCTAAGCTGTCTGACTTTCTCTTGCAGAGAGAGTTCGAGACAAAAGAAAGACTGGCTGCCTCAATGTCTCTTCAGACTACTCTTGAGACGATGGCAAGTGACCCCAAGGTCCATGAAATGTTCCTGGTGGTGGCCAAGACTAATCTGGCCACAGTGACGAAGGACCTTTCTGGCTTCGTCAAGGCGAGGAGAGCTTATAGGGAGTTCGTGTTCACCTCGGCTACGGTGAGGCACGAGCCAAGGAAACTAATCTCCTCCAACATTTGGGGCAAAGACCTTTTCCCTACCGATTTGGTCAAAGAAGTTGTTGATAAGGCCACCTTGGAGAATAGAAACCTTCTCCAGAAGTGGGGCCTGGCTATCAAAAGAAAGTCTTCTCCGGATGAGGGTCCTCAACCAAAGAGGAAGACTATGAGGACTAGGCTACCGTCTCGGCCAGCCAAGCGTTTTAGACAGCAACAACAACTGCAATTGCCATTGCCTCCAGTGCCCCAGATCGTGGCACAAACCCCGACCACTTTTCAGTGGGTACCCCAGGCCGTGTCGACACAGTCCACGGCATTCACCCCATCGTTCAAAGGGCAGTCTACTTCCTTTCGAGCAAAGCCTAGAGGAGCAGCCAGAGGCTCGTCTGGGCGCCCCTCAAGGGGAAGGGGATTCAGGGGTGGTCTTGGTCAGGGAGGCAAGACCTCAGGACGGCAGTCCAAGTGAGATGATACCGGTAGGAGGGAGACTTCTGAAATTTCGGGATCGGTGGACCTTCGATCCCTGGGCCCACAGCCTACTCAAGAATGGACTGGGCTGGAGCTGGTACAGCACTCCACCCCCGTGCCTTCGGTTTTTCCAACACTCCACCCCCGTTCTGGAAGAGTACGTTCAAGAACTCTTGGAGAAAAATGTGATCCGAAAGGTGAAGTCCATCAAATTCCAAGGGAGGCTGTTTTGTGTTCCCAAGAAAGACTCGGAAAAGGTCAGAGTCATTCTGGACTTGTCGCCACTCAACAAGTTCATAGTGAATTGCAAATTCAAGATGCTAACACTGCAACACATAAGGACCTTACTGCCCAAGAGGGGATATTCCGTCTCTATAGACTTGTCAGACGCCTATTGGCACATTCCAATTAACCGTCGACTCTCCCCCTACCTAGGGTTCAGGCTACAACGAAGACTATACGCCTTCAGAGACATGCCATTCGGGCTAAACATAGCCCCAAGGATTTTTACGAAGCTTGGGAGCGTAGCTCTCAAACAATTACGCCTAAAGGGAAATCAGGTAGTAGCCTACCTGGACGACTGGTTGGTGTGGGCAGCATCCGGACAGAATGCTTGCAAGCTTCCAGTCAAGTGATCCAGTTCCTAGAGTACCTAGGCTTCAAGATCAACAGAGAAAAGTCTCGACTTTCTCCATCTCAAAAGTTCCAGTGGCTGGGAATCCACTGGGACCTTTTGTCACACTGTTTCTCCATCCCGGCGAAGAAAAGGAAGGAGATAGCAGGTTCTGTCAAGACACTTCTAGATTCCGAAAGGATATCAAGACGCGAACAGGAGAGGGTACTGGGCTCTCTCCAGTTTGCTTCGGTGACAGACCCAGTGCTAAGAGCACAGCTAAAGGATGCAACCGGACTTTGGAGAAGTTATGCATCAAACGCGCGAAGAGATCTGAGAAGACCAGTTCCGCTTCGGCTACGTACTCTTCTCAGGCCTTGGTCCCAAGCCAGACATCTAAAGAAGTCGGTTCTTCTTCAGCCACCTCCCCCGTCGGTGACGTTTCACTCAGACGCCTCAAAGGAGGGATGGGGAGGTCACTCTCATCGGAAAAAAGTCCAGGGGACTTGGTCCAAGCTATTCAAGACCTTTCACATAAACTTTCTAGAAGCTATGGCAGTGCTCCTTACCTTAAAGAAAGTCTCCCCGCGTCACTCGATCCACATAAGGTTGGTGATGGACAGCGAGGTAGTTGTGAGATGCTTGAATCGACAAGGATCGAGGTCACCACCTCTCAACCAGGTGATGTTGGCCATCTTCCGATTGGCGGAAAAGAAGAAGTGGTACCTGTCGGCAGTTCACCTTCAAGGAGTCCGCAATGTGACAGCGGACGCTCTATCCAGGTTCACACCGATAGAGTCGGAATGGTCCTTTGACGCAGGATCATTCTCCTTCATTCTGAATCAAGTCCCAGAACTGCAGATAGACCTCTTTGCGACGAAAGACAACAAGAAGTTGCCCCTGTACGTGTCCCCGTATGAGGACCCCTTAGCGGAAGCAGTGGACGCGATGTCCCTCGACTGGAACAGATGGTCCAGGATTTATCTGTTCCCTCCTAACAACCTTCTGTTGAGGGTCCTCAACAAACTGAGATCTTTCAAGGGGGTAGCGGCAATAGTGGCCCACAAGTGGCCGAACAGCGTGTGGTTCCCCCTGGCATTGGAACTACAGCTGAAGTTTGTACCGCTACCAGATCCAGTTCTGACCCAGCGAGTCCAGAAGTCGACTGTCTGCGCTTCATTACAGAAAACCCGGACCCTGCAGCTCATGATTTTCTCTCCCTAGCGGTGAGAAAGCGTTTCGGGATTTCGAAAGCCAGCATAGACTTCCTAGAGGAATATAAGTGCAAATCTACTAGAAGGCAATATGAGTCCTCTTGGAGAAAATGGGTGGCCTTTGTCAAGGCGAAGAATCCGCAGGAGATCTCGACAGATTTCTGCTTATCTTTCTTCATCCACCTCCATGGTCAAGGATTGGCAGCTAACACGATTTCAGCGTGTAAGTCTGCTTTGACAAGACCCATTCTATATGCCTTCCATGTCGACCTAGGTAACGAGATCTTTAATAAAGTTCCGAAAGCCTGCGCTAGGCTCAGACCTTCCGCACCTCCAAAGCCCATTTCATGATCTTTAAACAAAGTTCTTCATTTCGCTTCTCTTTTGAGCAATGAAGAGTGTGCGTTAAAGGATTTGACACAAAAAGTTATTTTCCTATTTGCACTCGCGTCCGGGGCCAGGGTTAGTGAGATTGTAGCCCTCTCTCGAGAGGCAGGTCGTGTTCAGTTCCTGGATGGGGGAGAACTGAGCCTGTTTCCGGATCCTACGTTTCTCGCCAAGAATGAGTTACCCACCAACAGGTGGGGTCCCTGGAGAATCTGCCCTCTGAAAGAAGATGCATCTCTATGTCCAGTAGAATGCCCAAAGGTCTATCTTCATAGAACTTCAGACTTCAAGGGTGGTCAACTCTTCAGGGGAGAAACATCAGTCTCAAATTTATCTCTGAATGAACTCAGAGCGAAAATCACATATTTTATTCGCAGAGCGGATCCTGACAGTACACCCGCAGGTCACGATCCGAGGAAAGTTACCTCATCCTTAAATTTCTTTAATTGTATGGATTTAGAACATCTCTGTTCATACACTGGCTGGAAGTCTTCCAGAGTGTTCTTTCGCCACTATGCGAAGCAAGCAGAGGAACTAAAGAGATCTGTGGTAGCAGTGGGTCGCGTCGTTAACCCTACTGTTTAACTCTGCGAGGAACAGTGGTTTAAATTGGGACGATTAATTCCAGGGTGAGTGTGTAGTTACATACTGTACTACAAACTAAGTGAGGGCACTGAGTTGCCCATGTAGACTGTTCCATTTCTAAAGGTGAACCTAGCATAAGTGCAGACATGTGTGCCGAGCGTTTCTAACGCTAATGTCATTGATTTGTAATACAGACTTTTATGACTTTGATACCTCGGTATCTTAAAAGTGGCATTTAATATTTTTTCCTTCAGATAAACAAGTTCTGTTTACTATCATACTTATGCTTAAAGTTTTGGGTTATCCTCTTCTTATATATATATATATATATATATATATATATATATATATATATATATATATATATATATATATATATATATATATATATATATATATATATATATATATATATATATATATATATATATATATATATATATATATATATATATATGCGGTTAACCTGTCTATTTATTGCCTGTCAATAAACTTGTTCTTGAGAACCTTGTGTCAATTTATTGGTATAATTGAGCATTCATTCTATGTACCTTATCTGGGATAATTCTAATAGAATTGTTCCTTTATGCAAGCTATGTTGCATTGGTTTTCCTCCTATGCGGATATAAACCTTTG
>NC_090728.1:132919546-132934546 GCF_036898095.1 Palaemon carinicauda
TAACATGTCATTAGTAATGTATCAACCCCCAAAATACTATAATGCTTACACAAACACACACACACACACATACATATATATATATATATATATATATATATATATATACATATATATATATATATATATATATATATATATATATATATATATATATATATATATATACATACATATATATATATATATATATATATATATATATATATATATATGCTAGTGTATATGCTGTATATATATATATATATATATATATATATATATATATATATATATATATATATATATATATATATGTATATATATATATATATATATATATATATATATATATATATATATATATATATATATATATATATATATATATATATATATATCTTCGGTGAAGGCAGCAACAGCCAGTAATGAACACAAATTTCATGGTATGGATAGGGAAAGTTGTTCAAATTGTCCTTTTTTATTATTCCCAACGTTTCGTGATTCTTAATCACATTGTCCAGGGCTAAAAATAAAACATATACAAAAGAATTAAGAAACAGTTAAAAAAATTTTACAAATTCATTCAAACTATAAAAAACAGTTGAAATTTAAATGAAAATTAAAAGGAAAAAATGAATAAATAAATATATATACATCAGACAAAGTAGTGGAACCAACCTCGCAGAAGCGTAGTGAGAAACTGTATGCCAACAAGAGTTAGAAAATAAACAAAAGAAAACTATGACAAATACAACTGAATAGAAGAAGCTTGGGTATTTAACGCCGGAACTAGTCGTTTGATCAATATGGACTCAAGAAGAGGTAAGTCATGGTTATTTGACACTTGACCAATGATGGTAAAATCTTTGTTTTCAATATTTTGTTTGCACATTCTAGCATGAATCCGAATATTAGAATGTTCAGGGTTGGATATTCTGCAACCAGTTCGATAGCTAACACCTCTATGGGAATCAATTCTGACCTTCAACAACCTCTTGGTAGATCCTACGTAGGTCCCAGAGTTACACTTTGGGCAATTATATTTATATACCACACCAGAGGACATATAAGGACTCAATCGATCTTTGAAGTGGAAAAGCAAGCCAATAGTGAGAGGGTTCTTAGGGATGAGTTTAACTTCCACAGCTGGGAAGTGTTGTTGGATAATTTCAGTAAACTTTTTCTTAAGGAAATCCTCATGAAGAAAAGGAAAACTCGCATAAAATTTTAGTTTAGGAACTTTAAGTGTTTTTGGAGTCTGAGCCAACTTGTCATTCAATAATCTATTAAGAAGTTTAAAAAATACTTTGGTGGGGAAACAGTTTTTCTTAAAATATTCACATAAATAAATAATTTCAATATGGAAAGATTCCCAACTAGAGGTCAAAAGGAATGCTCTGTGGAGAAGAGTAAAAATGGAATTAGTTTTAAAATTATAAAAACAAGAGCTATAAAAGTTTGAACCTAACCCAGTGAACGTCTTTTTTCTAAAAATCGTGGTACTAAAACCTTCTCTATTTCTAGACACCAGCACATCTAAAAAGGGGAGTTTGTTATCTTCCTCCTTTTCTACGGTGAATGTTATGTTTTCATGTTGTGAGTTGGCAAAGTCAAGGAACGATTCAGCGCCGAACTCATCTCTGAATAGAGCAAAGGTATCATCAACATACCTAACATAAAACAAGGGATGATAACTTAAAGGGCAATTTTCCAGCATGGTCTCCTCCAGGGAGCACATGAAAATATTAGCAAAGGTGGGTCCCAAGGGGGAACCCATAGCCATCCCATCAAGTTGTTTGTACAAATTACCATTAAAAACGAAAGCGGTGTCCAGCACCGCTAGCTCCAAAAGTTTTTTAAAAGGCGTGCGATTAAAATCATTAAAAGTGGTGTTAGGTTCAGAAAATAATTTGTTTAAAATAATATTGATAGTTTCTTCCACAGGTACATTAGTGAATAAAGACTCAACATCAAGACTCGTCATGAAAAGATCTGAGTCTTGAGAAATTATGGCCTCTTTAAATGCATAGGAGTTATTTAGAGAAAAGGTGTTTTTTGTTAAAGGTTCCAGTAAGGGAACGAGGAACTTAGCTAGTTTGTAATTAGGGGTATTAAAAGACGATAAGATAGGTCTCAGTGGAACATTGGGCTTATGGATTTTGGGTAAACCATATAAAATGCCATAGGAAGACCCCGAACAGAACAAATTTTGGTAGGTAGTTTCAGTTATGGATTTTTCATTTTTAAGAGTCTTTAAAAATCTATTAATTCTATCCTCGGTTTTAAAAATATTATTAAAATTAGGCTCACCAATTTTCAGAAATTTAGATTCATCATTTAAAATACTTTCCATTTTTCCCACATATTCCTCCTTATCTAAAATGACAGTTCCTTTGCCTTTATCCGGTCTAGTAATGATAAGATTATCTCTATTGGCAAGATTCCTCAATATATCAAAATCTGTTTTCTTAAAAAAGGGTGTCCACCTGGTTTTTAGTTTCCCAAATGCAGCATGTGATATTTCATATAGTTTGGATTGCAAGTTACCAAGATTCATGTCAAAGGGCAGAGATTTAAGCCTTTGAAATAGTGACTCTAGAGGTAGAAAAAACTTAGAGTAATTAGGTCTGAAGTTTGGAAGACAGAAATCCAAACCCAACGACAACAGAAACTCTTCTCTTTTAGATAAAACATAATTAGAGTAGTTAAAAACAGTAATTCGGTCTTTGTTAAAATTTGGAATAAAAATACCCAAGCTTCTAAGTTTCCTATTATGACAATCTTGTACGGTGGAAACGTACTCAGAAATACTCTTATCAAAAAGTTGTTTAAAAATTATAGAGTCAATTAAGGTAAAAGAGTTACATACAGTTTTAAGAATATTGCTAACGGCATCATTATGATTGTGAACAAATTTTTGTTTATTTGTTATTTCTATTTCTAAAAGACATTTTGTGGCATCATGATAAAATTGCGTTTGATATAAAGACGATCTGTACAGTTTGAATTTTACAAAATTCGGTACAATGCTATTCAGTTGACAATACTGAAGGAATTCTAGATCGAGTTTGGCTTTCTCCAACTTCCTGACACGCCTCTCCAGAATCCTGCACTGTGAGAGAAGTCCAGCTCCATAACGATGTCGAACAAGATCGTGAAAGTGAAGGAAGCCCCTCGATCTAATGCGGAGTAGGAAAAGCAACACATAGAAAAAGCTACGAAACTCCATGCCGCAGGCAGCTCTCCGTTGGTTCCACTCACAGCAGCGCCAAAGTTAAAAGGAGTCCAAGAAACATCTTCGGTGAAGGCAGCAACAGCCAGTAATGAACACAAATTTCATGGTATGGATAGGGAAAGTTGTTCAAATTGTCCTTTTTTATTATTCCCAACGTTTCGTGATTCTTAATCACATTGTCCAGGGCTAAAAATAAAACATATACAAAAGAATTAAGAAACAGTTAAAAAAATTTTACAAATTCATTCAAACTATAAAAAACAGTTGAAATTTAAATGAAAATTAAAAGGAAAAAATGAATAAATAAATATATATACATCAGACAAAGTAGTGGAACCAACCTCGCAGAAGCGTAGTGAGAAACTGTATGCCAACAAGAGTTAGAAAATAAACAAAAGAAAACTATGACAAATACAACTGAATAGAAGAAGCTTGGGTATTTAACGCCGGAACTAGTCGTTTGATCAATATGGACTCAAGAAGAGGTAAGTCATGGTTATTTGACACTTGACCAATGATGGTAAAATCTTTGTTTTCAATATTTTGTTTGCACATTCTAGCATGAATCCGAATATTAGAATGTTCAGGGTTGGATATTCTGCAACCAGTTCGATAGCTAACACCTCTATGGGAATCAATTCTGACCTTCAACAACCTCTTGGTAGATCCTACGTAGGTCCCAGAGTTACACTTTGGGCAATTATATAAGAGTGTCTGCAAGAACAAGTTATACCAAAAATGTATGGCTTTTCACGCTGGACGTCAACATCGGACCCCTTTCCTAATTCCTCCAGGACATTTCTGCAAGAACGAATTATGTCAGCAAATCATGACATCTATGTATCACGGAGGAATATAAGTGAATTGGGGGTATCTCTTCGTCTGCTATGCCGAGATGATGGTATGTACAGAGATCTTTCTTCATATGTGCTGACTGGTGCTATTAATAGTAGTGTGACTCACTCCGAGAAATTGAATAATAAATTAGAAAGACTCATACGAATTAGTACATGGAATAATTTAGGATTGGAAAATAACGTTTTGAATTTATCGAACCGTCCACTCACAGTGAATGAGCAAACAGCTCTGAATCTAGGTATCTCTTTTGCTATGAAACCCGGACGGGAAAGTCATTTTGATTATGTGGTGGCCTTCGATAAACATTTCTCTAAAAACAATTTTGAAAAAGATGAAACTTGCCTAAAAGGAATCTTGTTAAATGCATTAGAACAAAGTAACAGTAAAAATCCGCTTCCCAGAAGGTTTCATAATGCAATTTTTTCATTAAACAAAACCGATAATATCATCATCACAAAATCGGATAAAGACGGAAAAATAGTCGTTCTTGATAAAGAGACGTATGTCAACAAAGTTCAACAACTCTTAAACGATGACACTACATATGAAAAGCTAACAAAAGATCCCCGTAACTCTGTTGCTCTGGAGTTTTTCAAATCCGTAAGAAAAATCGGAAATAATAAAAAAGACATCGAGGTCTTAGAAAAATTCAAAGTCATGAACCCTTCGTTGCCATATTTTTACGGGCTCCCAAAAACTCATAAGGACGGTATTCCCTTACGCCCAATCGTCTCATGTAAAGGGTCATTTATATATAATATATCAAAATGGTTAGCAGACTTGCTGTCTCCCTTTCTAGGGATCTTTTCTTCAGCTCATATTAAGCATGCAGAGGACTTCATCCAGAAATTCAATAGATTAAATATCCCGGTAAACAATGTAAAACTCTTGAGTCTTGACGTAGAATCCCTATTTACAAAGGTCCCGATCAACGACGTATTAGGTTTCTTGAGGGAAAAATTAATCCCTTACGAAGATCACTTCCCCCTCGGTATTGAAAAAACAATTAAGTTAATTAAACTAAGCGTGTCAAATAACGTTTTCTCTTTCAATGGAAATTTTTACAAACAGAAATTTGGTTGTAGTATGGGCAGCCCGTTATCTCCAATTTTAGCTAACCTCTACATGGAATACTTTGAAACAGAAATTTTAACAACAATTAAACCTACGAACATGGTTTGGCAACGCTATGTTGATGACATTTTCACATATTGGGATGATAGCTGGGGAGATTTCAATATATTTTTCAATAATCTAAATTCCCTAGTCCCTAGCATAAAATTTAAAACTGAATGGGAAAAAGATGGAAAATTAGCTTTTTTGGACATACTAATTATAAGGGAATCGACGGGGTATAATTTCACTGTGTATAGAAAACCAACTTTCTCTATTTCCTACATTCATTTCTTTAGCTATCACGACATTTTTGTAAAAATTGGAGTAGCTTGAAATCTATTTCTTAGAGGTTTGAGAATCTGTTCCCCAGCCTACCTAAATAAAGAATTTGAAATCATCCGTAAACAACTCGCCCAGCTATTCTACCCGACGTATGTCATAGAAAAGGCCATCAACAAAACAACACGATATATTATAAAGATCATGATGTTACTAACCAAAGAGATTTTAAAAATAAGATAAAACTCCCATACATAGAAGGTATTAAAAATATAACAAATCATATCAAAACTGAGAACCCCTTTGTTTTTTCATATCCAAAGACCATAGGAAGCGCCCTTATTAATGTTTATCAAAATAAAAGAGAGATAGAATCCAGCGTTTACAAAGTACCATGTAGGGATTGTGAAAAAGTGTACGTTGGGCAAACTGGCCGTTCGCTATCTCAAAGATTATCCGAACACAAAAGATCTGTTAGATATGGGTATGAAACCTCGGGGATTTTCATTCACCTTAGGGATTTAGGGCACCAGATTAACTGGAGTGAGTTGTCTTTGCTTTTTAAGAGCACCTGTCCGTACAGAAGGAAAATCCTGGAATCAGCCATCATAAATCAATCAAACACAATGAACCTATCTGGGGGCCAATGGAAAGCTGACACAGTGGACAATACTCTTCTCAACCCTATCATTAAGAAGATAATCCATGGAGATCGACCACCAGACATGCATCAGAGGTCAAGACTTCCTCCAAGCGGCTCAACAATAAGAACACTCACCTGGATGTAATTAAATTTGGCTAATCCTTCCAGCAATTATAACAACTATAGAACAATTGAACACACCCTTTTGCTTTCATATATAAACCGTCACTCTCCACTGTAATCCTCACTTTTACTTTACATCCTGAAGAAGGTCGATGTTTATTGACCGAAATATAATGTGATTTATTCATATTTCCTGTGTTTCGATTATGGGCCTTTTTAAAAAAAACATATATATATATATATGTACCTTCCTGTTCCAGTAAGTCTGGTTTCAGAGAGTGACAGAACATCAGAGTTTTTAGTCTGAGTCTGTGTTTGTCTGGCTTGGGGTAGAGTCTCCCTTGCTGGCCTGATAGAGACGTAGGAGGCTTAGCCTCCTTAGGTCACTGCCGAAGGTTTCTGTACGAGATGATTCCTTCTTTTGTGATCTAGCAGACTAGTCCTTGTTGCTGTTCTCGGTGGGAGGATAAGATCCTTTCCCTGTGTGTGTGGGAGATTATATATATATATATATATATATATATATATATATATATATATATATATATATATATATATATATATATATACATATATATATACATATATATATATATATATATATATATATATATATATATATATATATATATATATATATATATATATATACAAATATATATTCATATATATATATATATATATATATATATATATATATATATATATATATATATATATATATATATATATATAATCTCCCACACACACACACACGCACACACACACACACACACACACATATATATATATATATATATATATATATATATATATATATATATATATATATATATATATATATATATATATATACATATATATAGATAGATAGATAGGTATATATATATATATATATATATATATATATATATATATATATATATATTTTTGGGCTCAAGCCATGTCGTCCTGTTGGAAGTTCCTATAGGGTAGCTTCCTAGGGTATATCACAACTACGGCGATATTCCCAGAGAATTTACCTCAAGGTACCCAGAATTCTAACTCCTGGAGCGAATATCCCTAATGAAAGGGATATCGCGACATATCAGAGGACGTATTCTTGACACGCCACATGGCAATCTGCACCCCAAAGAGAGATAACACATCGAAGGGGTCATTAGCAAGAAAACGAAAACGGGAAAGAAAAAGGGGGAGTCGCTCCCAAGGCTCCCTCTTCTCCTTTTTCGTAAGCGTGCTTGGCGCCAATCCTGGCGCCATCTGTATTCCTTTTTGCGTAGCTTAACAACTCGGTGTTTTTTCCTGTGTTTCTCGCAAATCTATGATTTATTCAGTTTTTCATGGCTTTTCCAACTTCGTCGGCCTCTGATAAGTTGAGTACCATATCTTTTATGTATAAATGTAGGCTCTTGGTAAATTTTAAAGTGATTAATAGTATTAATATTTGTTACAAGAGCTGTTGCCTACCGGAGGCGTCATGGACGCTGTCGCTCGCTAGGTATGAGTTTTAGTTAGCCAGAGCGACATTCTCGGTTGTTTTGCTTTAATAAATTTTAGCTATTTAGCGTTACATAGGATTTCCTTTCGTGGTTTTAGTATTATTTTGGCGAAGTATTCGCCAACTCTGGCCTACGCTAGGCCATGTAGCCTAGTCGTTTGGTCCTAGTACCTCCTGCATGATTTTGGTTTTCCGAGTGTTTTAAGATTTTATTGAAGCTTTAGGCTTTTTTTTATACATTTAAGATTATGTTGAATATTTCCAAGATAGTATACGAGTGAGTTTCGGTGATTTAGGTAATCGATTCTCTTGGTGCCTAGGCTAAGTTGCTTTTGGAGCCTTAGTACACTTTCTCATACTACTCGGTTGCTTTCTTTTCTTCGGAGAAGGTATGCAATCCCTTTCCCTCTGTTTAAGCCTTGGGCTTAACCCTAGTGGTTTATCTGAATTAACTTTCGATACAACTATACTGGGGTGTTACTGTACCTTCCTGTTCCAGTAAGTCTGGTTTCAGAGAGTGACAGAACATCAGAGTTTTTAGTCTGAGTCTGTGTTTGTCTGGCTTGGGGTAGAGTCTCCCTCGCTGGCCTGATACAGACGTAGGAGGCTTAGCCTCCTTAGGTCACTGCCGAAGGTTTCTGTACGAGATGATTCCTTCTTTTGTGATCTAGCAGACTAGTCCTTGTTGCTGTTCTCGGTGGGAGGATAAGATCCTTTCCCTGGGAGTAGCAACACCTTCCTTGCTTTGGTTCACTGGGAGCTGACAAGTATTGCTGACCTCCCTCCTTGGATCTCCATTAGGCTAAGATGAATTTTCTTGGCTGCGGGTGATTCTTCACTAAAGCAAGGTTGGTAGGACCCTCTTTTGTCCCTTCCCCCTCTATCTCAGTAATGGCCTAGCCATTACAGTACTGTACGTCATTCTACATCTGGACCTAGGATAGGTTAGGATGTGGAATTGACTCAGTCCCTTGCCGGCCGGCAGAGTCTGCCAGCCGGCAAGGGACTTCTGCTTTGAGTGCTGCCCGGACCTCCCTTGGTCCCTCATCCATGCCTGCCTGTAGAGCCAGACAGCATTGGTCAGGAAGCCTGAATTAGATTCTCCCCTTCCTTATATGCACTCTTTCGAATTGCCGGGCTTGGATGTAGTTTACGCTCTTATCCCGGCATCCATTCTGTTTTCTTCTAGTGCTGTACCCGACCCGGCAGCGTAGTCCTCTGATTCTTTTGCTGCTGGCCGGCATCGGTTGTTTACCTTTGCCGGCCGGCTATTGTCAGCCCTTGTCTGCCGGTCGCTATGAGCAGTGGCCGGCAGCCGGGTACTACCTTGTGTAGTTGCCGGACGGCAGTTATTGCCGGCCGACATTGGCTGTTGCCGGCCGGCAGTTACTGCCGGCCGGCACATGCATTTGAACCAGCGTTCTGTCGCCTTATAGCTGTTAAGTAGTATACTTTAAAGCTAGTTATGGTGTGTGCCGGCCGGCACTACCTTCTATACTGTACCAGTATTCTTCAGTATAACATATACTGTAGGAAGAAAACTATAGTATAAGTTTTGGGTACAGCACTGTGTGTTCTAACACTTTTAGGTTGTCTTGCACAGCCCTTTGGTGTTGCCTTACAGATAAGAAAGTGAGTTCTTTCTTGTCTATTATCCGGGATTTTAAAATCATTGCTTAGGTGTGAGCTACACCTGTTTCCTCTGGAAACTTTTCATTGGTTACTCTAGAAGAGATTAACCATACGATTTTATTATCTGGAAGGCTGCAACAATTGGTTGTGAAGGAAACACAAGTGTGTGTCTTTCCTTTCCGATTTGTTATGCAAAACTGTGCATATTCAGTGATACGTAGTTCACTTGATACTCATGGAAATTTCTTCTCTTTACAGGAGGACCCTCCGAAGTGCGGAAGTGTTTTCTGCAACGTCCGCAGTAAGAACCTCTGCGGACATGAGTTTTGTAGGAGGCACGCAGCATGCGCTGTCTCCAAGGGTGATCTCCAGTATTGGGACTCTCAGGTATGTACCGTGTGCACTAACCTGATTACTGAGGCCTTTGATTCCCCTAGGACGGCGGAATCAAGGGATATAGCAAGGGAGAAGCTTCGTACCTGGGTAAGGGGCTTCCAGAAGAACACCTCTGGACCTTATCTTCCAAGTGAGAAGATGAGGGCTTATCTTTTCCCTAGGGCATCAGCTGATGCAATGATTCCCCAGCCTCAAGAGGAGATCCCCCAAGTTCAGATCCAGGTGGATGCTGAAGTCGCGGTCGCCTTGCAAGACATCCAGTTGGACGACAGGATGTCTGACGTGTCCGAGCGTCTGGAGGAAGACCTCCTGGCAGGAGTCCAGGATGAAGTTCAAGCCCCAGACATTGTAGAGGCAGAGGTCGACGAGGTGTCGGCTACTCCGGTTCAGATCCCGGAGCCTATTCCCTCAACATTGGCCGCTCTCCCAGTAGAGCTGGGACAGGCCCTCTCCTCCATTGTTGGAATGATCCAACTGATGCAGAAGGAGAATCAGGAGAAGGCGACTGCAATGGAACTGCAGAGGCAGAGGCTTGCAGCATCACAAGGGCCCCAGAAAAGGCTCAATGTGAAAGACCTTCCCTTGTGCTCAGATGCTAACCCGTGGAGGTATGCTGAACACATGCCGATGACGACTGGAAAGATCGTCATCTCGGATAAGTTGGGTTCAGTTCCCCTAGAGGAGATGGAATTCTGGCCCAGCAAGGGGTCATATCCGGACTTTTATGTCCGGTTGAGGAAGGAACCAGCTTCAAAGGAGGAGACAGAGCCGAAGGAGGTCATAGTGATGGGCCATGCTAAGGCTCAAGCTTTGCTTTCATCCTCGATGAAAGAGAGGGGCTTCACGAACTCAAAGGTAGCTGCATTGAGTAAGAAGCTCCCTTCCTTTGTGTCCTCTCCTGCTAGAGCCTTCCCCTTTTTACAGAAAGGGTTTGCGGCTGTACTAAAAGCAGTTGAGGCCGGCAAGCCTTGTCCCTCCCTGGAGGAGTGTAAACCCTTGTCGCTGGCCCTGCCTATAGACCACAAAGACTGGAAGGACGTCCATCTTACCTTCTCAGTTGGGAAGTTGAAGGCTGATATTGCCGGACGTCAGTTCGGCGAGGACCTCCCTAAGCTGTCTGACTTTCTTTTGCGGAGAGAGCTCGAGACAAAAGAAAGACTGGCTGCCTCAATGTCTCTTCAGACTACTCCTGAGACGATGGCAAGTGACCCCAAGGTCCATGAGATGTTCATGGTAGTGGCCAAAACTCATCTGGCCACAGTGACGAAGGATCTTTATAGCTTCGTCAGGGCGAGGAGAGCTTGTAGGGAGTTTGTGTTCACCTCGGCTACGGTGAGGCACGAGCCAAGGAAACTAATCTCCTCCAACATTTGGGGCAAAGACCTTTTCCCTACCGAATTGGTCAAAGAAGTTGTTGATAAGGCTGCCACGGAGAATAGAAACCTTCTCCAGAAGTGGGGCCTGGCTATCAAAAGAAAGTCTTCCCCGGATGAGGGTCCTCAACCAAAGGGGAAGACTATGAGGACTAGGCTACCGTCTCGGCCAGCCAAGCCCCTTAGACAGCAACAGCAACTGCAATTGCCATTGCCTTCAGTGCCCCAGATGTTGGCACAAACCCCGACCACATTCCAATGGGTACCCCAGGCCGTGTCGACACAGTCCACGGCATTCACCCCAACGTTCGAAGGGAAGTCTACTTCCTTTCGAGCAAAGCCTAGAGGATCAGCCAGAGGCTCGTCTAGGCGCCCCTCAAGGGGAAGGGGATTCAGGGGTGGTCGCGGTTAGGGAGGCAAGACCTCAGGACGGCAGTCCAAGGAAGATGATGCCGGTAGGAGGGAGACTTCAGAATTTTCGGGATGGGTGGACCTTCGATCCCTGGGCCCACAGCTTACTCAAGAACGGACTGGGCTGGAGCTGGTACAGCACTCCACCCCCGTGCCCTCGGTTTTTCCAACACTCCACCCCCGTTCTGGAGGAGTACGTCCAAGAACTGTTAGAGAAAAAAGTGATCCGAAGGGTGAAGTCCATCAAATTCCAAGGGAGGCTGTTTTGTGTTCCCAAGAAAGACTCGGAAAAACTCTGAGTCATTCTGGACTTGTCGCCACTCAACAAGTTCATAGTGAATTGCAAGTTCTAGATGCTAACACTGCAACACATAAGGACCTTACTGCCCAAGAGGGCATATTCCGTCTCCATAGACTTGTCAGAAGCCTATTGGCACGTCCCAATCAACTGTCGACTCTCCCCCTACCTAGGGTTCAAGCTACAATGAAGACTATACGCCTTCAGAGCCATGCCATCCAGGCTAAATATAGCCCCAAGGATTTTCACGAAGCTTGCGAGCGTAGCTCTCAAACAATTACGCCTAAAAGGAATTCAGGTAGTAGCTTACCTGGACGACTGGCTGGTGTGGGCAGCATCCGAGACAGAATGCTTGCAAGCTTCCAGTCAAGTGATCCTAGAGTATCTAGGCTTCAAGATCAACAGAAAAAAGTCTCGACTTTCTCCATCTCAAAAGTTCCAGTGGCTGGGAATCCACTGGGACCTAATGTCACACCGTTTCTCCATCCCGGCGAAGAAAAGGAAGGAGATAGCGGGTTCTGTCAAGTGACTTCTAGATTCCGAAAGGATATCAAGACGCGAACAGGAGAGGGTACTGGGTTCTCTCCAGTTTGCTCCGGTGACAGACCCGGTGCTAAGAGCACAGCTAAAGGATGCAACCGGAGTTTGGAGAAGTTATGCATCAAACGCGCGAAGAGATCTGAGAAGACCAGTTCCCCTTCGGCTACATACTCTTCTCAGGCCTTGGTCCCAAGCCAGACATCTAAAGAAGACGGTTCTTCTTCAGCCACCTCCCCCGTCGGTGACGATTCACTCAGACGCCTCGAAGGAGGGATGGGGAGGTCACTCTCATCGGAAAAAAGTCCAGGGGACTTGGTCCAAGCTATTCAAGACCTTTCACATAAACTTTCTAGAAGCTATGGCAGTGGTCCTTACCTTAAAGAAAGTCTCCCCGCATCACTCGATCCACATAAGGTTGGTGATGGACAGCGAGGTAGTTGGGAGATGCTTGAATCAACAAGGTTCGAAGTCACCACCTCTCAACCAGGTGATGTTGGCCATCTTCCGATTGGCGGAAAAGAAGAAGTGGTACCTGTCGGCAGTTCACCTTCAAGGAGTCCGCAATGTGACAGCGGACGCTCTATCCAGGTTCACACCGATAGAGTCGGAATGGTCCTTAGACGCAGGATCATTCTCCTTCATTCTGAATCAAGACCCAGAACTGCAGATAGACCTCTTTGCGACGAAAGACAACAAGAAGGTGCCCCTGTACGTGTCCCCGTACGAGGACCCCTTAGCGGAAGCAGTGGACGCGATGTCCCTCGACAGGAACAGATGGTCCAGGATTAATCTATTCCCTCCTCAAAACCTTCTGTTGAGGGTCCTCAACAAACTGAGATCCTTCAAGGGGGTAGCGGCAATAGTGGCCCACAAGTGGCCGAACAGCGTGTGGTTCCCCCTGGCATTGGAACTACGGTTGAAGTTTCTACCGCTACCATATCCAGTTCTGACCCAGCGAGTCCAGAAGTCGACTGTCTGCGCTTCATTACAGAAAACCCGGACCCTGCAGCTCATGATTTTCTCTCCCTAGCGGTGAGAAAGCGTTTCGGGATTTCGAAAGCCAGCATAGACTTCCTAAAGGAATATAAGTGCAAATCTACTAGAAGGCAATATGAGTCATCTTGGAGAGAATGGGTGGCCTTTGTCAAGGCGAAGAATCCGCAGGAGATCTCGACAGACTTCTGCTTATCTTTCTTCATCCACCTCCATGGTCAAGGGTTGGCAGCTAACATGATTTCGGCGTGTAAGTCTGCTTTACAAGACCCATTCTATATGCCTTCCAGGTCAACCTCGGTAACGAGATCTTTAATAAAGTTCCGAAAGCCTGCGCTAGGCTCAGACCTTCAGCACCTCCAAAGCCCATTTCATGGTCTTTAAACAAAGTTCTTCATTTCGCTTCTCTGTTGAGCAATGAGGAGTGTGCGTTAAAGGATTTGACCCAAAAAGTTATTTTCCTATTTGCACTCGCGTCCGGGGCCAGGGTTAGTGAGATTGTAGCCCTCTCGAGAGAGGCAGGTCGTGTTCAGTTCCTGGATGGGGGAGAACTGAACCTGTTTCCGGATCCTACGTTTCTCGCCAAGAATGAGTTACCCACCAACAGGTGGGGTCCCTGGAGAATCTGCCCTCTGAAAGAAGATGCATCTCTATGTCCAGTAGAATGCCTAAAGGTCTATCTTCGTAGAACTTCAGACTTCAAGGGTGGTCAACTATTCAGGGGAGAAACATCAGGCTCAAATTTATCTCTGAATCAACTCAGAGCGAAAATCACATATTTTATTCGCAGAGCGGATCCTGACAGTACACCCGCAGGTCACGATCCGAGGAAAGTTGCCTCATCCTTAAATTTCTTTAATTGTATGGATTTTGAACATCTCCGTTCATACACTGGCTGGAAGTCTTCCAGAGTGTTCTTTCGCCACTATGCAAAGCAAGTAGAGGAACTAAAGAGATCTGTGGTAGCAGTGGGTCGCGTCGTTAACCCTACTGTTTAACTCTGCGAGGAACAGTGGTTTTAATTGGGACGATTAATTCCAGGGTGAGTGTGTAGTTACATACTGTACTACAAACTAAGTGAGGGCACTGAGTTGCCCACGTAGACTGTTCCATTTTCAAAGGTGTACCTAGCATAAGTGCAGACATGTGTGCCGAGCATTTCTAACGATAATGTGATTGATTTGTAATACAGACTTTTATGACTTTGATACCTCGGTATCTTAAAAGTGGCAATAATGCTTTTTCTTTCAGATAAACAAGTTCTGTTTACTATCATACTTATGCTTAGAGTTTTGGGTTATCCTCTTCTTATATATATATATATATATATATATATATATATATATATATATATATATATATATATATATATATATATATATATATATATATATATATATATATATATATATATATATATATATATATATATATATATATATATATATATATATATATATATATATATATATATATATATATATATAATGTTGTTAACCTGTCTATTTATTGTCTGTCAATAAACTTGTTCTTGAGAACCTTGCGTCTCCTTCACCTGTGTCAATTTCTTGGTATAATTGAGCATTCATTCTAATTACTTTATCTGGGATAATTCTATTAGAA
>NC_090728.1:132939546-132946266 GCF_036898095.1 Palaemon carinicauda
ACTTC
This sequence comes from Palaemon carinicauda, assembly GCF_036898095.1. Taxonomy (NCBI): domain Eukaryota; kingdom Metazoa; phylum Arthropoda; class Malacostraca; order Decapoda; family Palaemonidae; genus Palaemon; species Palaemon carinicauda. Next base: position 132,939,552 of record NC_090728.1, read on the forward strand.
AATGAATGCTTAAAACAACTGTAAAGATAAATACTACTCATCTGCAGAAAAACTATTTATTATAAATATTTTAAAAAATTAAGTAGAAAAAAAAGACCTGACATAAAAATTCATAAAAAAAAGTTTATACATATATACACAAATCCTTTTAGGAATTGATTCTTGAATGTTTAGGACACATCTTGATGTATTTTGGATGAAGTCAGACCAATGGAGGTGAAGATCTGAAATGAGAAAAAAAGGGTAACTTTTTTTGGCCAAAAAAATTTGTCCAAATTTCATGACTTTTTTTGGGTACCCAAATGAAATAGGAAGTGGCTAATTTTTTTAGGGAATAAACATATGTTATCCTAAAATAGAAATATGTAAAAAAATCTTCATTATTTTGTAAATTACATTTATATCAGGGGCCATATCTAAAGGTAATTATTTGAGTACTTAGAAATTTCGTAAAAAAATACATATATTTAATATATAATATGATATTTATGCAGGTAAAAATATACCAAAATATCACAAATTCTATAGGGAACAAGAATATATATAGATAGGGCAACTTACGCTTCGGATATGTCCACAAAATGGCCGCCAACCACACTGACTCAGACTCCCTAATCTGCCACTTGAAATGTAGGAAGGGTATGTCAATTTCAAGGTGTTATTTACTAATCTAATTATTATTGGATATGCATAAAAATTGTATGGTGGGTTGCTGGATAATTGTCGATTATTTTACGACTATAAAATTAAAATTCTGACCCAAAAAAATTTTTTTGAAGGGAAATAAAATCGAAAAAAAATGTAAAATATAATATTTTAGCTAAAAAAATTTGATGATATTCAATCAAAAAAGAAGTAAACAAAATTTTCCGACAAATAAACATCTAGAGGAATCATTACTCTGTGATAGTTCCTTAGTACGTAGTAATTTTGAAAGAATTGGGAAAAAACGAAAAAATAGCAATCACCGGAAAATCGAACACATACCTATATATACGCCATATCTGGCTAAAAAAAAGATAGGCATGGGTAGCCAGATCATCTAGAAACACTTTCCAACACTATAAAAATATAAGTTTTGCGATACTACTTGCCAATTCCTTACGGTAACATGACTAAGCAAAAAAATGCAAAACAAATAAAAAGGGGCACTCGTGGAAAAATGGCTAACATTCTAATATACGGCATTTCAGAAAAAAAAAATTCAGCCACGTACTAGGCAAACCATCAAGGCACATTTTCCGACAAATAAACATCTAAATGAATCATTACTCTGTGATAGTTCCTTAGTACATAGTAATTTTGAAAGAAATGGGAAAAAACGAAAAAATGGCAATCACAGGAAAATCGAACACATACCTATATATACGCCATATCTGGCTAAAAAAAAAGATAGGCATGGGTAGCCAGATCATCTAGAAACACTTTCCAACACTATAAAATTATAAGTTTTGCGACACTACTTTCCAATTCCTTACGGTAACATGACTAAACAAAAAAATGCAACACAAATAAAAAGGGGCACTCGTGGAAAAATGGCCATTCTAATATACGACATTTCAGAAAAAAAAAATTTCAGCCACGTGCTAGGCAAACCATCAAGGCACATTTTCCGACAAATAAACATATAAATGAATCATTTCTCTGTGATAGTTCCTTAGTACGTAGTAATTTTGAAAGAAAAGGGAAAAAACGAAAAAATGGCAATCACAGGAAAATCGAACACATACTTATATATACGCCATATCTGGCTAAAAAAAAATAGGCATGGGTAGCCAGATCATCTAGAAACACTTTCCAACACTATAAAAATATAAGTTTTGCGACACTACTTTCCAATTCCTTACGGTAACATGACTAAGCAAAAAAATGCAAAACAAATAAAAAGGGGCACTCGCGGAAAAATGCCCAACATTCTAATATACGGCATCTCAGATAAAAAAAAAAGACATGCACGTGTTAGCCCAACCATCAAGGCACACTTTCTAACACATAAACATGAAAAAAAAATCAATAATATACGGCAATTCCTTACTACGTAGTAAATTTTTACAAATATTGAAAAAAAACAGAAATTGGCAACCGCAGTTAAATACCCAATATACCAATAACTACGTCGTATCTGACAAAAACAAAATCACGCATGGGTAGCCAGATCATCTAGACACACTTTCCAACACTAAAAAAGCAAAAGTTTTACGACACTATTTGGCAATATCTTACGGAAAAATGACTTGGCAAAAAAATGAAAAAAAATGAAAAAGGGGCACTCGCGGTAAAATGCCAGACATTCTAATATACGGCATCTCAGATAAAAAAAAAAAGACATGCACGTGATAGCCCAACCATCAAGGCACACTTTCTAACACATAAACATGAAAAAAAAATGAATAATATACGGCAATTCCTTACTACGTAGTAATTTTTACAAATATTGAAAAAAAAACAGAAATTGGTAACCGCAGTTAAATACCCAATATACCAATAACTACGTCGTATCTGACAAAAACAAAGTCACGCATGGGTAGCCAGATCATCTAGACACACTTTCCAACACTAAACAAGCAAAAGTTTTACGACACTATTTGGCAATATCTTACGGAAAAATGACTTGGCAAAAAAATGAAAAAAAATGAAAAAGGGGCACTCGCGGTAAAATGGTCCTCGTGGTGATGAACGACATTTTGACTAAAAAAAAAATCATGCACATGGTAGCCAAACAATCCACCAAGACTTTCCACAACTGATAACCTATACAAGTTGCACCATTCTACGACAATTTCATAATACGTAATAACTTTGATAATTATGCAAATTACCTTAGAAGGGTAAACTCGGTCGCGCTCGACCCCGACGCGTCTCAGAAATCAGGGAAGGAGTACAGCTACAGCAATGCACATCTGGACAATACTAGAGCGTGTAGGGGAGACACCTCCTGCAGGTCGATCACCCACAAATTCAGTCACGGGGGTGAGTCACGTGAGAAAAACCTGTTTTTTTTTACGCTCGGGGTCGCGAACGACCCATCGTACTTATCCAGGGTTAAAAAAAGATACTTATAATATATAGCACCATTCTCTGAAGAGGCAATCTAGCAGGAGATATACAGGTTTCAGGCTATCAAGGGAAACCCTGGCTTTTTGGCCACGAATGGTAACTAAGAAAGCATTTGATTACGTCGGATCACAAGGAAAGGGCCCGTGATCATGCGCAAAAAGACTTGTGTTCTGTGTTGGTCTTTAAATATCTAGGTATGTGGTGCTTTGATATGGGCTTGTAAGTTTTGTGGCAGGGATTAAATCTTCTCACAATGTGACATAGGCGCTAGAGATATTCGGTAAAATTTCAGAAGGCACGATCAACAGGTTGTCATACACCATATCAGGTGCAGAGACATTAAGAAATCCCTTTGGAGAGTCCATAATCCCAGGAGGATGGTGGGAAGCTGAGTAAAGCAAATGGTGTCGTTGCAGTTGGACATCAAAGCTTCTTTGAAGGTGTGATGAAAACGTTCAAACCTTCAAATGGCTCTAGGGTTATAGGCAGTTATATGATGTAGGGTGATGCCCAAGAAAGTCGCTGATGATGTCCACAATTTAAAGGTGAAAGTGGTACAGCTCTCAGATGTCCTATGCTCGGGGATTCAAAATCCCGCAATCCATCTGACAGTAAGGCGAAAGTACATGAGGCAGATGTTGCAGTTTGCATGGGGATGGCTTCAGGCTTACGAATGGTGTGATCAATGATAGTAAACAGGTAACAGTGTCCTTGTGATGTCGGTAGGGGACACATCTACTCTCGTGGATGTGAATGCAGGTAAAACATTACTGAGGTTAAGAAAAGGTGCCCACTTGTGAATCCCTATGTTCATGTACTTGTGAAGGTTGGCATGAAGTACAGGAATGGACCCAATTCTTATCATTCTTGATAATTTTGTGTTAAATGAACTTCATATTTAGTAGCTGTGCATTAGATCGGCATAAGGTATGCGAGAGGCTATGGATAAAATCAAGCACCTATCAGTGCAGGGGGTCAGGCATCCACAGCCATGGCGTACCTGTATTGACATTACAGAGGAGGGTGGCGTTAGAGTGGTCAAAGGCAACGTCCTCCCAATGAAGATATGTACAGAATTTTCTACAGGCTTGGTACTCTGGATCTTTTTGCTATGCTTCTGCCAAGGCATTGTAATCCAATCACAGGTGAATGGCGGGAAATGTGTTTCTTGATAGGGCATCGGCAATGGGATTAATTTTCTCAGGTGTGTGTTGAAGGGTACAGTTGTATTCAGCCACAGTAGAGAGATATTGGTGTTGAAGAGTAAACAAGGCGTTGGCCTGTCAAGCGAAGTCATGCATTAGGGGCATGTGGTGAATGTCGAAAGTCGAACCTTCTCAAAAGTGGCAACATTGATGGAAATCCAAATACACAATCAGTAATTCGTGGTCGAAGGTAGAGTAGCCAGATTCCACCTTGGACAGTTTTCTAATGAAGTAGGTCAGTAAGTGGGATGGGCTGTTGAACATCTGCTCGAGTACTGTACTATTAGTGATGTCACTGGCATTGGTTTATAGTAGGATAGTGCATGTGGAAAACGTGACAGTTATGGCTGGCAAGAACGTGTTAATATATTATCATGCTCAAGTATTCCGGCAGTGCCTTGATGGTTGAGGACATGGGGTAGCTCTGAACTGCTGATACCTTGTCAGGGAGGTGGTGAACACCTACAGGAGTGATGTGGTGACCAAGGAACAATACTTTGTTTGAGTCAAAGGTACACTCTTCATACTGGATTACAAGGCCCTTCTGTTGTATGTGGTCAAAAACAAGGTGAAGATGATGGAAGTGTTCCTTTTCGAAGGAAGAAAGGATAAGTATGTTGTGTCCACGTAATATACGAGGAAGGGGAGGGTCCTTAAAATGACATCCATGAGTCATTGAAAAGTGATCCCAGCATTCCTAAAGCAAAAGCAGGAATAATTGAAAATGTGTGTCCTGAAGCGGGTGGTGATGGTAGTCTTGGACATGTCTTTTAGGTTCATATGTACCTGATAATACCGTTTCAGGAGGTAGAGAGTAGAGACGACTATCAATATGCAAGTATTAGGTAGCATCAGCCCTTGGGGAGGCTATAGTGATCCTGTCTGCATATTCAGAGGACTATAATTGCTACAAGGGTGCATGAGCCATCCTTCTCCAGAACGATATGAAGGGGTGATGACTTGAGTACTTTCGGAAAAGGTCCATTTCAACCATTTAGGCAAACATTCACTTATTTGCTGCCAGATGATCGAGGGCCAGAAGCCTTGATATTGTGAGCGAGTATTGCTGTTGATGGGAAACTGAGCTTCAGCACGCTGAAACCAGCAAAAGCTTCACTATTAGTGTAGGATGGCAGTTTCATTGATGCAGCGTGGATAGAATATGGTTCGTTGGGCGGCATGGTAAAAAGAGTAGGGCGCAGCTCTGAGCTGGATGATCGGCAGATAGCGGTCACTACGGGAGTTGCAAATGTGGTATACTCATAAGGGTCTTATCGGAGAGAAAACCTGGATATAAATGTCTTTATTCTAATGAGAAAACAGTTTTTAAAAAAACAGTTGACGGTAACAATTGCACAAATCTTTAACAAAGTAAAACATGCAATATATTCCTAATTATATCATGATATTTTCAAACTAAGATAAAAATCCAGTTTTTCCATTATTCTTGATTTTATGCCAACATATGTTACCCAATATCTTATTGTGTTCCCTTTCTGTAAAATCATTTATATTTCGTCCATTTCTTCAGCGATTATGCAAGTCATCACTTATTTCTTAAATGTCACTAAATTTAATCCTGTCATTATAAAGAAATTTTTCACCCTCTCACCCTTCCTCTCTCCTATCACCTCTTAACTCTCTCCTCGTCGTCTTCGGGTTTAATTGCAATAGCTTACTTTCCTCTCCAAAATCAGATCTTACTCCCAGAATTGTTATCAATATTCTCGTCCCTTTCATTAGTTTTGCTCAATGTTTGTCCATCTAACGATTACATTTGCATATGACTTGTAATGACCTCATTGGAAAAGCTTCCCAATAAGCCCCGATGTGTTTGTCTCTCTCTCTCCCTCCTAACAAAACTCCATCTTGTCTATACAGATTACGGGCTTAATTAATGGCGTTCGTATTCATGAACCTGAAAAACAAGTTTCTTAGAAATTTTAAATATTTGCTTGAAATGCAAACATTCCTTATCTTTCCAGTATTGCGCTTTCATTTGTTTTTTACGCCCATTTCACCTCAGAGATATAGAGATAATGAACAAGAGTAAGAGAAACATACCTATGTGGATGATATGCATATACTCACAAATGGAACATGTATACGTGACTAGACAACACCGAAGCAAAATAAACACTGAAATCAACATCTGATTCTGTAATCCTCGCACTGGGTCTTACTGAGTAAACTCCTATTTCAGAAATAGGTATCGCCGAACACTGGAGGCAATGTGTTTACTCACGCTAATTTCTTCCACCAATTAAAGTTCTTATTTAATGGGTCATGAATCGTAAACTCTGGAGGGGAGAAGCAAAACGACTCTTTGTAACTGACTCTATTTAAAAAATTTGTTTCCTATGCCATTTTATTTTCTCGTTGCACTAATCAATCGTCTGCGAGATTCTCCATTACTTTGTGTATTCAGAGCCATTTCAATAATCATCTCAAGT
>NC_090728.1:132961766-132964266 GCF_036898095.1 Palaemon carinicauda
CCTTGGAAACTGTATTCTCTGCTTTTAAAATATTATAGGTAATCACAACTAGTATGCTTGTAGTAACACCAATTACCAGATAATGAAAAACTGGTTATCTTATTATAGTTTTATTGCATTTTAACATTCTAAATTCTCATATTGAAATACAGGGATTAGGGCATATTTCATAATTTAATTTGAAATTTGGAATATATTTATTACAGATATTCTTTCCCAAAGAGCAAGTCATTTATTAACAACACCAACACCGTCTATTGGCGTTATTTGAAATATTTTTTCTTTTATTGGTCACAACCTGATGACTGGGAATTAGGAGTGTTCGTTGAAATGACTAATAAAAGGAGATAAGACTGATTGCTATAATTACAGAGGCTTAACACTTGCATCAGTTGTATCATGAATATATATAGTATGCTTATTATAAAAAGACTAGAGAGAAAGATTGTTGAAAAGTTGAGAGATGAACAAGCAGGCTTTAGCAAAGATAGGAGTTTTACTGACAAAATTTGTATTTTCAGACATGTACAACAATGTGGTGGATATGGAAGTGCACTTTTTATGGCTTTTGTGGAATAAGAAAAAGCCTTTGTGTGCACCGGCCAATTTCGTGGGGAGTCCTGCGCTATTATGGAATTCCTCTTTAACATATAAATTTGATTAAGTCTGTCATAAGCATATCAAGTGCAAAGTTAATGGTAGTCGAGTCCTATCAAACCAATTTCCAATGAACTGCAGAGTACTGAAAGGGAATGTGTTGTCACCTTTGTTGTTTATCCTACTCATGGATTTTGTAATGCGTAGAACAGTTGGAGATTGTGGAGAAGGATTGGACTGGATTAGTAATTGGAAATTAGCTAACCTAGAGTATGCTGATAACACTGTCCTTATTAGTAAAACATCACAGGATTTGCATGATTTACTTAGCAGAATACATGAAGTATCACAAGAGGTTGAAATGAAAATAAATAGAAAGACAGAGATGATGAGAACAGAATATGCAATGGAGGATGAAATATATTTGGAAGGAGAAAGGATTAATGAGGTAAACTCATTTAAATAGTTATTAATTTTGATCTCTAATACAGGATCTTAAAAATTTAAGTTAAAAAAAATAAAATAAAAACAACGGTGAGGTTATATATATCTTGGAAATCAAATCGCCTGATATTACATATAAGAATCAGGCTATATATCAGTTTGGTGAGATCGGTGTTACTTTACGGATAGGGGTCATGGTATGACAGAGAAACAATCTCCAATAGATTTTGTAGATTTGAGAATGGCAGGACAGGATTAGATTTAAAACTGTATGAGAGATTACTCGAGTACCAGATATGGATGAGATCATTGTGAAGGGGAGATAGAAATAGATTGGGCATGCTCTTCGCATTCCCCACGAGAGATTAATTTAACAAACTTTTAACTGTGCTCCTCAAGATACTGTAAGAGTTGTAAGACCCAGGCCTACAATAGTAAGGATTATGAAGAGTGAAGTAAGAGATGATGGATGGAGATTTATAGAATTGAAAGCTCAAGATAGAGACGACATGTGAAATCTAATTGAGGCTCTTTGCGACAATAGGCGTGAGAGGAGATAAGGCTAATGATGATGATGATGACGGTCAATTACATCTCGAAAGAGTGGGGAAGGAGCAGTGGTTGATATTGAATCTTTTATTCTTTGTGTTACTAACACTGTATTTCAAATTTAATACCTACAATGTTATCCTATTATGTTACATTATATAAATATTCTATCCTTTACATAATGAGAGTAAATAATTTATCATTTACCAAGACTTTTATTTTCTGCTATACGATAATTGACTCGCCTATTATAGACGGCCGTGATAACCTAAATACTAACAAAATACATCGACATACTTGAATTAATATGAAAGCGACCGTTGAATTTATGAACCAAAGAATTCAAAAGTAATATAAATGGTAATCTCATAAGATTGGTGTTACTAAAGGTACATGATTCATGAGACTTACAATGATCAATTTTTCTGCGAAGTTTCATAAACTAGTAGGCACTTTACAATACGTTATATTAAAGTCAGATGTTAAAGTAAAATATACACATATTTTGCTGCTCATTATTTAACAAAACATTTAACGAGAATCTGATAAGAAAATAATGTACAAGCGCATTCAAATGCTTAAGGCATAAATAATGGTATTGATATGTTTCGTTACATTCTAATAAAACGGAGAAAATATCAAGTAAAACTTTAATGCATTAATGAAAATTTGTCCATGATATCACTATAACGAAAGCAATGTGTTATGTGTTGTCGATCAGTAAAGGAAGAAATTTAAAAACTTTATGCGGTAGAAGTAAATTACCATAAAAATGAGTAGGGGAAATATTACATGTGGTTATAATATATTTTTTATTTATTTTGATTGTAAGATAATATTGTCTCAGTAAAATAAATTTCTTGCTGGTACGAAATAAACTCAAAGTAATCAAGTATATCTTTAAATATAG
>NC_090728.1:132971766-132974266 GCF_036898095.1 Palaemon carinicauda
TTTCGTGGGGAGTCCTGCGCTATTATGGAATTCCTCTTTAACATATAAATTTGATTAAGTCTGTCATAAGCATATCAAGTGCAAAGTTAATGGTAGTCGAGTCCTATCAAACCAATTTCCAATGAACTGCAGAGTACTGAAAGGGAATGTGTTGTCACCTTTGTTGTTTATCCTACTCATGGATTTTGTAATGCGTAGAACAGTTGGAGATTGTGGAGAAGGATTGGACTGGATTAGTAATTGGAAATTAGCTAACCTAGAGTATGCTGATAACACTGTCCTTATTAGTAAAACATCACAGGATTTGCATGATTTACTTAGCAGAATACATGAAGTATCACAAGAGGTTGAAATGAAAATAAATAGAAAGACAGAGATGATGAGAACAGAATATGCAATGGAGGATGAAATATATTTGGAAGGAGAAAGGATTAATGAGGTAAACTCATTTAAATAGTTATTAATTTTGATCTCTAATACAGGATCTTAAAAATTTAAGTTAAAAAAAATAAAATAAAAACAACGGTAAGGTTATATATATCTTGGAAATCAAATCGCCTGATATTACATATAAGAATCAGGCTATATATCAGTTTGGTGAGATCGGTGTTACTTTACGGATAGGGGTCATGGTATGACAGAGAAACAATCTCCAATAGATTTTGTAGATTTGAGAATGGCAGGACAGGATTAGATTTAAAACTGTATGAGAGATTACTCGAGTACCAGATATGGATGAGATCATTGTGAAGGGGAGATAGAAATAGATTGGGCATGCTCTTCGCATTCCCCACGAGAGATTAATTTAACAAACTTTTAACTGTGCTCCTCAAGATACTGTAAGAGTTGTAAGACCCAGGCCTACAATAGTAAGGATTATGAAGAGTGAAGTAAGAGATGATGGATGGAGATTTATAGAATTGAAAGCTCAAGATAGAGACGACATGTGAAATCTAATTGAGGCTCTTTGCGACAATAGGCGTGAGAGGAGATAAGGCTAATGATGATGATGATGACGGTCAATTACATCTCGAAAGAGTGGGGAAGGAGCAGTGGTTGATATTGAATCTTTTATTCTTTGTGTTACTAACACTGTATTTCAAATTTAATACCTACAATGTTATCCTATTATGTTACATTATATAAATATTCTATCCTTTACATAATGAGAGTAAATAATTTATCATTTACCAAGACTTTTATTTTCTGCTATACGACAATTGACTCGCCTATTATAGACGGCCGTGATAACCTAAATACTAACAAAATACATCGACATACTTGAATTAATATGAAAGCGACCGTTGAATTTATGAACCAAAGAATTCAAAAGTAATATAAATGGTAATCTCATAAGATTGGTGTTACTAAAGGTACATGATTCATGAGACTTACAATGATCAATTTTTCTGCGAAGTTTCATAAACTAGTAGGCACTTTACAATACGTTATATTAAAGTCAGATGTTAAAGTAAAATATACACATATTTTGCTGCTCATTATTTAACAAAACATTTAACGAGAATCTGATAAGAAAATAATGTACAAGCGCATTCAAATGCTTAAGGCATAAATAATGGTATTGATATGTTTCGTTACATTCTAATAAAACGGAGAAAATATCAAGTAAAACTTTAATGCATTAATGAAAATTTGTCCATGATATCACTATAACGAAAGCAATGTGTTATGTGTTGTCGATCAGTAAAGGAAGAAATTTAAAAACTTTATGCGGTAGAAGTAAATTACCATAAGAATGAGTAGGGGAAATATTACATGTGGTTATAATATATTTTTTATTTATTTTGATTGTAAGATAATATTGTCTCAGTAAAATAAATTTCTTGCTGGTACGAAATAAACTCAAAGTAATCAAGTATATCTTTAAATATAGCATTATTTAAGTAAACACAACACTAATTCAGATGCACAGGTAAAATACTACATATATTGCCCTTCAAGACACACTTCTTCAAAAAAAAAAAATAAATAAAAATTAGGATATAAGATATTGGGGAAAAGCTAAACTTTTCTGTAATATATTACACAAGTTCATATATCATTAGAGCCATCCTTCGGATTGGTTGGTATTTACAAAATGTACCGAGGAATGGAGAATGAAGTATAAAGCCGGATATTTGCACATTCTAAGTCATAGCCTTGTTCTTCGATTAGCCAGTATACCTGATGATGAATAATTTCTTATGACATGCGCTAGTTAATTGGATTATAGTTAGTTCGGTGATTCAACACACATTTCGTCAAATAGTGCTTTCAATGGAGTGACAATGGAGAAAAAAGTGGTTCAACTAGAAAAAAAAAAAGATAGAAAATTCAACCCCCGGGGATCAACCTATGCGTGGAATTTCTCGATTATAACCACTTCTTTTTTAACTCAGGGATATACAGTGGAGAGAGAGAGAGAGAGAGAGAGAGAGAGAGAGAGGAGAGAGAGAGAGAGTAATAAGTAAATTATGTATTTTTAAATCTTAATTGTATA
>NC_090728.1:132979266-132983255 GCF_036898095.1 Palaemon carinicauda
CCACCATTGACTTCAGCTAAGCATTTGACACTTACTTAAATTGGCTGTAAATGGGGCTTTCGAACTAATATAGAGCAATATCTATATCTATATGCTCGACGATTTGAAAAATAACTACCAATTTCAAATAAAACTTGCACATCCGAGGGAAAAGCTACAAATATCTTTGGTCGTTGAAGCACTGACGACCTGGCATTAATAGAAAAGTATCAGTGGTGTCATCTGGAACGCTCATTTACGTTCGCCTGTTATGGAACATCTTTATTCATGCAATATACTTCACTCCCTTGGTATTTACCTATACCAGTTTCACTTGCATTTGAACATAAAACTGGTAATTTATATCAATAAACTATAAGCTTTATCATTTTAATTAAATTATTTTTAGTATTCCCTCTTTTTCTGTGTGAACTTACGTTACGTCAATTTCCTATAATGAGTAATTTTCCTTTTAGTAGAATACAGCTTTTGTATCTTAAAATTTCTTAGCCTTCGTTTATGTCATCCTCCTTAGCTATTCACACTTCTTTCCCATCAGACTCATATACCTATTTTTTTCTTTAGTCATATATATTTCGGTATTAATTTCTTCAACTTATACTCTGAGCTGTGTTCTGTACTCATCTATTTTCAGATACTAGTTTCCTTGACATGTTACATTGGCACATGTTTTTGTAAAGAAAATCCTTTTGAGCTACATATTTATGTTATTTATAACCCTTCTATCATGCAGATTCAACCCATTTACACTAATCTAATAACGAAAATGTCCTTCTCTATTCCTTAACATTTTATTTTGACTGCTGAAATATCTCCCTTTTCGCCTCAGCAGTAAACCAACCAACATTTTTGTATCTATCGGAGAAACTTCAATACATTTTGACATTTTTATCATCCCTTGCATAAAAGCGCCGTTAAGCTTTCCTTTTCCTTCAGACTTATTTATAAAGAGAAAATAATGATCAATTGAACTCCGATGTTTAAAATTTTTCATATCCTGGCAGTCTTTTAACAAATGAAATGAAAGGTATGCTCCCTTTGCGATTACGTGTGTTTAGAATAATTCCATTTTCATATCACATCAGTATAAAAAAGCAATTTCCATGTTTTCCGCTTTATATAATTAAGGTTTCTTTTATTTTCTATAATACAGAACGAAGATTTTAGAGGTTATTATTATATTAGAAAATGGTGACAGTCAATGCTAGAGCAGACAGATAACATTTAAATAGATTTTTTTTTCTTGAGATTCAGAATAAAAATTCTGAAAAACGTTTATCATTTTTTATATGAGAGAGAGAGAGAGAGAGAGAGAGAGAGAGAGAGCGAGAGAGAGAGAGAGAGAATTTTATTAACTTACATGCTTATTACTAATTGTATATATATATATATATATATTATAAATACATACATATATATATATATATATAAATATATATATATATATATATATATACATACACTCATATATATATATATATATATATGTGTGTGTGTGTGTTTATGTTAATTTTTCACCAAGACATGTCAAAATTAAACAAAAAAAATATATTTAATAATGAACTTAACTGTGGGAATATATTTTCAAAGAATATTTCCCAGTTAGGTGCATCCATCATGAAAGATTTTTAATTGATATATATCCCCAAGGTTAATTTCAATATGAAATTCCATTTGTGGTAAATATTTGCATATATAAACACATACACATGAACACAAAGGCACATATACCGCACTTTTCGTGTCATCAAACAGACAATTTTTTTTTTCCTGAAAAATAGCCCCCAAAAATCAACCTGCGTTTTAACGCTAAGTAAGAGTTGTATAGGGGAGTTTGACGACCCTCAAACGCCCAACTAATGACATAAGAGCACTCACACTCACCAGGCATAAAATAGAAATCTATAATTATCAGAGGTCTTTGAATCTCTTCCCTCAAAGGATATGAGACCAAAATGCATTCAATATTTCAATTGAAAGTTTTTGCTTTTACTCTATCTGTTTTCAATGGGTGACCAAATGATAAATATTCATGCTGCGTAAACGTTAATTGTTCCACATTGAGTTAATTTGTCATTTATAAATAAATTAGGGATATGAATGAATTAATCTATTTTTCTAATGCGTGATGTAGCATATTATTTACTAATCATCTGATGGGACATCTGGCTCTGTATTTGAGTTATATCAATACATCTCTTTTCATATGGAATGTAACTGTGCCTTTGTTTAGCCATTTCTCCTAAACTAACAAACTCAAGATCTAAGAAGACTTCAAACTTTTAATAAGGTTATAATGAAAGGGTAATTCTAATATTTCACTGCAATGTCCTTTTTTTTTTTTTTTTTTCTTATAGCTCACGCAACTCTTGATTTATGGTTTGCTGAGATCAAAACTCATATCCTAGGTTTGAGTTAAGACCTTAGATGTTTCAACACACATCTTACCATAGTGAAAATAAGAAATATACTCGTAAATTGATCTTTCAAGAAATTCAAACGGCACTTGGTGGTTGTCGTCCAATAGAAACGTTGTACTCTGACAACTGTCATCTATATTTCCTTTTCATTTCCCCTAACGTGTTCTTATTAATCCGACGTAAAAGTACTTTACGGGATTTTGTCTTTAGAAGATTTTGCTTTATTTTTCAATTATCATTAAAGTGAAAAACCGATTCTTCTTCTTATTGTTAATCCCTGTGCATGTGTTTTGTTTTAGCAAATCTTTAAAAATTTAAGTTATTTCTTACCTTTACTTAAAAGTATACTTTCTAATTTTTACTTGCGTAATCGCATCAAACGTTTTGCAAACCTTTTATATTTACCATAGCCTTGAATCAACGTCTTAAGATTTAGAACTTCAGTTTATTGTCAACAATTCCAAATTTAGTGGCATTCTTTTTCATTCCAAACATTCTATTTTTTTTTTTTTTTCAATCTTAACTTTGGTACTTTCAGCCATCACTCTTTTCATATATAATGCACTGGGCAAAGATTGCGATAAAGCCCCATTAGCAAAACCTTCCGATTTTGTGTCCAATGTTTTCTGTGATTTGTTTTATAAGGTGCTGTTAACCAAAGCGGATTAAGCGCTTTGGTTGGCGCATATTGATTCACATTGTTATTCTTTCTAGCTCTATAACATGTTTGTTCTGGTATTACTTTTATTCATAAAACTGTCTATGACATTCATTCGTGATATTGCCATTGCTTTTTTTATCCTAAGCATGTCTGAAGTCTTCCTCAAATATAGTCATGAATGGTTAAGGTATATTATGGAATATTCCATTTTTTTCTATTTTTCTTAACAGTAAAAAATGAAAATTATCTAAATTCCCTCCCCAAAATTCACATGGTTTTGTTTTTAGAAAATTATATTTTTTCTATCAATTTTGTTTAATTTCCGTAGCCTCTAGTTATGCTATATAATATTTATATAATATAAATTTCTTCCTATAACAATTCTTTCCATAATTTTTTTTTTAGTTAATGCTGGTTAGTAAGAACTTTACAACATTTCGTAGAAGTAAGATACAAGGAATGGCACCACTTCCTTCAAAAGCTAAAATTATTCATTTAGAGCGTTGTCAGTTTTTCCCAGGATGTCTTGCTTACGTTTTGGATTTTTTATTTGTTATTTTTTGTGTTCCCATCAGGTTTATAAGATAAGGAGAAACCTTCTGCTTGAAGTTTTGCGAATATTTTGCCTCTTGGCTGGCTACATGTGATTAGATTAGAGGATACGTGAATGTGTCACATTTGGGGATAAAGTAACTTTTATTGGGCGGTTTGGTTAGCCTCTGAAAAGGTTTCTGGATGTTATACATTATCCTAAAGAATAGAACAGCAACCAAAACTTTGATGGAAGAGTTGAAAGAAAATCCTCTTCCTTGTAGGCCTTTTAGAAACATCCGCAAAGGTCTTGCTTCCAGGTGACCGGGAGTCCTTGAACAGGTTAAACTGATTTGAGATATTTTCTTCTCTGTTTC
>NC_090728.1:132988755-132996255 GCF_036898095.1 Palaemon carinicauda
CCCTACTCATTCTTATGGTACCCCGTAAAGTTTTTAAATTTCTTCCTTTACTGATCGACAACACATAACACATTGCTTTCATGGACAAATTCTCATTAATGCATTAAAATTTTACTTGATATTTTCTCCGTTTTATTGAATGTAACGAAACATATATCAATACCATTATTTGTGCCTTAAGCATTTGAATGCGCTTGTACATTATTTTCTTATCAGATTCTCGTTAAATGTTTTGTTAGATAATGAGCAGCAAAATACGTGTATATTTTACTTTAACATATGACTTCAATGTAAAGTACTGTAAAGTGCCTACTAGTTTATGAAACTTCGCAGAAAAATTTATCATTGTAAGTCTCATGAATCAAGTACCTTTAGCAACACTAATCTTATGAGATTACCATTTACAGTATATTACTTTTGAATTGTGTGGTTCATAAATTCAACGGTCGCTTCATATTAATTCAAGTATGTCCATGTATTTTGTTAGTATTTAGGTTATCACGGCCGTCTATAATAGGCGAGTCAATTATCGTATAGCAGAAAATAAAAGTCTTGGTAAGTGATAAATTAGTTATTCTCATTATGTAAAGGATAGAATATTTATATAATGTAACATGATAACACATAGGATAACATTGTAGGTATTAAATTTGAAATACAGTGTTAGTAACACAAAGAATAAAAGTTTCATATTAACCACTGTTCCTTCCCCACTCTTTCGAGATGTAATTGACCGCCATCATCATCATTAGCCTTATCTCCTCTCATGCCTATTGTCGCAAAGAGCCTCGATTACATTTCACATATTGTCTCTATCTGGAGCTTTTAAATCTATAAATCTCCATCCATCATCTCTTACTTCACTCTTCATAATCCTTAGTATTGTAGGCCTGGGTCTTACAACTCTTACAGTATCTTGAGGAACACAGTTAAAAGTTTGTTAAATTAGTCTCTCGTGGGGAGTGCGAACAGCATGCCCAATCTATTTTTATCTCCCCTTCACAATGATCTCATCCATATATGGTGCTCGAATTATCTCTCATACAGTTTCAAATCTAATCCTGTCCTGCCATTCTCAAATCTACAAAATCTATTGGACATTGTTTCTCTGTCATGCCATGACCCATGTCCGTAAAGTAACACTGATCTCACCAAAGTGATATACAGCCTGATTCTTATTTGTAATTTCAGGCGATTTGATTTCCAGGATATCTATAACCTAGCCACTGTCTGTTTTTTTTTTTTTTTTTTTTTTTCTAAACTTAAATTCTTAAGATCCTGTATTAGAGATCAAAATTAATAACTATTTAAATGAGTCTACCTAGTTAATCCTTTCTCTTTTGAAATATATTTCATCCTCCATTGCATTTTCTGTTCTCATCATCTATGTCTTTCTTCTATTTATTATGATTTCAACCTCTTGTGATACCTCATGCATTCTGGTAAGTAAATCTTGCAAGTTCTGTGGTGTTTTACTAATAAGGACAGTGTTATCAGCATACTGTAGGTTAGCTAATTTCCAATTACTAATCCAGTCCAATCCTTTTCCACAATCTCCAACTGTTCTACGCATTACAAAATCCATGAGTAGGATAAACAACAAAGGTGACAACACATTTCCTTTTAGTACTCTGCAGTTCATTGGAAATTGGTTTGATAGGACTCCAATACAATTAACTTTGCACTTGATATGCCTATGACAGACTTAATCAAATTTATATGTTTAAGAGGAATTCCATAATAGGGTAGGGACTCTCCAAGAAATTGGCCGGTGCACACAAAGGCTTTTTCTTATTCCACAAATGCCATAAAAAGTGCACTTCCATATTCATCACATTATTGTACATGTCTCAAAATAAAAATTTTGTCAGTTAAACTCTTATCTTTCCTAAAGCCTGCTTGTTCATCTCTCAACTGTTCAACAATATTTCTCTCTAGTCTCTTTATAATAAGCATACTATATATATTCATAATACAACTGATGCAAGTGTAAAGCGTCTGTAATTAATGCAATCAGTTTTATCTCCTTTTTTTAGTAATTTTAACGAACACTCATAATTCTTAGTCATCGGGTTGTGACCAAAAGGAGAATATTTCAAATAACGTCAATAGACGGTGTTGGTGTTTTTAATAAATGACTTGCTATTTGGGCAAGAATATCTGTAATAAATATATTCCAAATTTCAAATTAAATTATGAAATATACTCTAATCCCGGGAATCAATATGAGAATTTAGACTGTTTAAATGCAATAAAAATATATGATAACCAGTTTTTCATTATCCGGTAATTGGTGTTACTACAAGCAAAGTAGTTGTGATTACCTATAATATTTTAAAAGCAGAGAATACAGATTCCAAGAAATTATATGAAAAGGAGTTTGATCTTGCTTTTTTATTACCTGCGAATATGCGTATAGAACTAAGAATGACTTTCCCTTGAAAAATAATTATATTTCCACTGTATATCTATCTGAAACATGAAATATAGACGTTCTCCCAGCCAAAAATTCAACTAAATAGCTCATGATAAGATTTTTTGAAGTCATCTTCACATGAGCGTTTATAAATTGACTATTGTATAAGTTTCATTGAATTTTATTGTACTTAACATTGTTTATGTACCTTCAATTCACTCAAAAATAGGGACAGGTCCTTTATAAACTACTGGCTAATTACATGTATGGGTCTAACCATAAATGTCAGTTTGGGAGCTTAGAGAATATAATTTTCATAAAACCTATACATACATAGCAAGTATATATAACTAACAATGCTCACTTTTCAATACTAATATGAAGAGGCAAGATATAACAAAAAATTATTTGCATAAAATACAGCAATAAAACTTTGTCTTATATCGAAATCATATACCAAAACTTGAAGGTCAAATGGGGTAAAGAAATTAATAGCAATAAACATATTTAAGTTCCTCAATCATACAGGTCATGTGTGTGTCGTTATATATATATATATATATATATATATATATACTCGCGAACCTGCCATTCTTCTTTATTGGAAATATATACTGTGCTTTGACTCTTCATTCCCTGGCTTTCACGACACGCTCGTAAATCCTCAATTCCCTTTGGCTACCTGCTACGTATTTGTGTTCAGGGAGGATTATCAGGGAATTAAACTGCATCCTTGTCTCACATTTAACCGCTGATTGCTGCAATTCCTAGTTGTTCCTATTCTGAACGTATTCTACAATATGTTTTAGGATCAATGTACTATCATGAACAAAAGTTCGTTACCTTAGACCTCCAGAGAGTGAACACGAATCGCCTCACTATGAATCACCGAAGCTTTTGAACAAATAAGTCCTGGAAAACCCAATAGAGGGCGCACCGCAAGGACGTTGGACGCAGAGAGGAATAGGAAGTATTCATTTTTCTAAAGCATTGAGGAAAGTCTCCATAATCTGATATTGTTAGAAAGTGATAGATGATTTTGTTGTTTTTGACGTTACTGGGTTTGTGTGTAAAATGTGTAGTTAACGAAATATGCTGGATAAATATGAGAATAAAATTATGTTTACGATATTTACATTCTTGAATTGGTATTTTCATATATTATTGTATCTTATTAAGAGACATAACCAACCAAGGGTTATTACAAAACATTTTGGTTTAAATGTGTATGGAAGTGTTTTATAATCTGCAAGTCTTCTATCGTAAAAACAAAATAAACATTTGTAGAAGCAAGTCGGCAATTTGTTTTTTTTTTATTTCACTTGCGTTATTAATGTAGTAACAACAAACTGCAGTTTCTTATGCAAATATTCATTATCGAGAAAGTCTTACAAAATTTTCGGTGATCAATCTATTTTGAAGAAGTGTTTTAATTCTTGCATTCTACCATGTTTTGAGTATTGTTCTCCAGTCTGGTCTTCAGCTGCTGATTCTCATCTCAATTTGTTGGAGAGAAACTTGCGGTCTATTAAACTTCTTATTCCTGATCTAGATATTAATCTTTGGCACCGTCATTCAATTTGTTCATTATGCATGTTGCATAAAAATTTTCATAACTCCGACCACCCTTTACATTCAGATCTCTCTGGACAATTCTATCCTCTTCGTAATAACAGGCAGGTAGTTAATTCTAACTAAGGCTCAATACTATGCAGTTTTCTAGAAGTTTTATTCCGGCTGTGACCAAGTTGTGGAATGATCTTCCTAATCGGGTGATTCAATCAGTTGAACTTCAAAAGTTCAATGTTGCAGCAAACGTTTTTATTTTGACCAGGCTGACATGAGTCTTTTTATAGTTTATATAGGACATATCTGTTTTGACGTTGTTAATAGTTTATATATGACCTATTTGTTTTGACGTTGTTACTGTTTTTAGAATGATTTATTGTTAATTTGTTCTCATCATTTATTTATTTCCTTGTTTCCTTTCCTCACTGGGCTATTTTTTCCGTGTTGGAGCCCTAGGGATTATAGTATCTTGCATTTCCAACTGGGGTTGTAGCTTGTTTAGAAATAATGATAATAATATTCATAGATCTGTCATATTGCGTAATTGAGCCAACATTCTGAGCGAAGGTGGGCGATATGAAGTATGGCAACCGAATGGAATTTCCCAAACTAAAGTTAATACCATACTTATTTTTTTTTTTTCAAAATATAGTATATATAAAATTTAGATATTTCCACAAATATGATATTTCCATATTTTAAAACAAGATAGAAAAAAGTCAGATGATTACCTTAAGAGCACAGAAATAAAAACAGGAACAAAATATGAAAGAGTGTATGTTACTGGGAAAGTGGCAATCTAAATCACGTAAAAATCAAACGATCTTCTCAGTGATTGTTGTTTGGCAGTTTAATAGGTGGTAAGGTTACAGCAATGTAAACGAGCTAAGAAATTAATATTTTTTTTAACAAGTCCAATTGTGAGTATTGTTAATGTAATTTAGAATGTCATGGTCATGAACACTTTTAATCTACAAACAATATTATAGAGTTGACCCTTTTTTTAAATCAACATGATCATCTGCCCCAAAGTTTATGAAACTACCGAGGGTGGTGAAAGGTAAACCTTTCGTAGCAGGTGACTTCAGACACACCGCAGCCAGTCTTGTTGCACACTCTACTGCTATTGACCAGAGCCACGCGGGACTCCGAAAAGTTGTACGCTGAAAATCCTTCCATGGACAATGCTTTTATTCCAGTATTTGAGATAATGAAGTTGACATGTCTAATACATTTGTGTATATAGATTTATCACTACCATAATAGCAATGCCCGAGAGATGCGCAAATTCCACAGAGGTGATTGCTGAACGAGGAAGAATTGGATTATGAGAAAGTGGATTGACAGCGGCGTACATTGGTCATCGAATTGGGAGAAGCACTAAAATGGGCAGGAAGTGGATCGCTCGGTGGGAGGAAGAGGGCTCCGTGAAAACAAGGCCTCAGAGTGGAAGGCCACGTGCAACCTTGCCCAGGACAGATGCCCAGATTGGAGCAGTTTGTGAAATGCATCCTTTGAGGACGTCGGTTCAGCATACTAGAAATCTGAGGTTAAACTGCCATCCCATGACCTTGAGACGAAGACTCAATGAAGCAGGATTCACTGTCATATCTCATCATAGAAGGGAATGCTCATCCGTGCACATAAGGAATGTCGCCCTGGGTTTGCTTTGGAACACCTTCCGCATGACGAAAATTGTTGGAGAAATATAATCTTTACTGATGAGAAGGTGTTTCAGTAAGTGGCAGCCCGAGCTAGGCATGGTTGGCGGTGACCTAACACACGCTATCAGGAGAATCACATCCATCACTGAGCGATAAGTGGCAGATGGATGGGGATGGATTTGGGGGATATGGTCCTGGTAAACTTGTCAAGATCGATGGCCACTTTATAGGAGAAAAATACGTCGAAATCCTGGAGAAGGTGTTACACTTCCAACAGTTCAGACAATAGCAGTTCCTGCTCCTGGTTTAATAAAGTTGGTCCACGATCAAAGTCCCATCCATAAAAGCCGCGTGGTGAGTATCTGGCTACAGGATCGTCCTGAAATTAAAGTTTTGGAGTGGCCATCGAAAGGATGCGACTTGAACGCAATTTAACACCTTTGGGCTATGATGGTTTGGGAAAGGGACGTTGGGGAGCAGCATACCCACCAGGCAGTAGAAACTAAAGCCAATGATCTGTGGGAGAATGTCCGTCCACGTCCGCTACTTTGCATGAATCTTGTAGATTCCATACCCAATCGTCTGCGTGAGGTCATCGAAGCAGATGGAGGTTGGACATCATACTGAAGTATTTTGTGTAAATACTAATAAAATATTAACAAAATATATGATTTTTAGTAAACTCCCTTTTACTTCACTACTAATTAATACAAAATGTTCTGGAAGATCGTGCATAATACAAAGCTCAGAGCAAAAATAATTTTACGTTCTTCAATGATAATGATAATGTAAAAATCAAATTAGTGACAAAAAGACAATTAACTTTGTGAATTGCTCAGGAATTGTCTAACACACTGTATGAAAACAATAAAGAGGTTTTAAGAATAACTTTAAGTCAAGGTTATCTAGATTTTGTAAAGAGAAGACATTTTAAATATTACTAGTTGTTTTTGTGAAATAGAAAGAAAATTCAAAGAATACGCTAATTCCAAGAAAAGAAGGATACATATTAAGTAATAAAGAAGGATAGTAATAAAATTGACAGACCAGGAGTACAACACTTTAGACAATATCTGTTATCTAAAATAAGACCCATGAAGTAAAAATAAAGACTGATAGAATTAGTTTGAGTTGAAATGTGCACCCTAAGATGGGTTATATACTAGCCAACCCAACTCGCAAAGGTTTCCAATAGTGGTTAGTAACCCATTCCATATGACAAGAATGAGTCTTGGAATGGCAAAAACCCCTGCCACTGACTTTCCATGATAGATAAATTGCATTCCTAAAATAGCATGTAAAATATCAATAAAAACAGGTCGTTAACGCATTCCCATTAGCTCTTCATACAAGAGCACTGGAAAACTACTTTGCCAAAAATTTTCGACAACAAAGCATCATAAACAAATGTCAAGCTATTCTTGAAACTAATAAGTATATCTGCTTTGCTACTGACAGTAGTATCATGAGGCTTGTTTTACGATGTTGTTAATGTAAAACAGAAACTAAAAGCTACTCTCTCTCTCTCTCTCTCTCTCTCTCTCTCTCTCTCTCTCTCTCTTGTGAATATTTGTCACCTCATTACCATTTTTTCTTCTCTTTCAGCCTTTCTCTCTTGATACTAAATTTTACCTATGGTGAAAGTATCTTCATATTTCATATTGACTTATATATAAGATTAAAAAAAATCCGTTTTTTCCAAGTGTCTGAAAACGGGTATTGGGTGTCATACCCCATACCACCCACCTTCGCTCAGAATGTTGGCCCAATTACGCAATATGACAGATCTATGAATATTTGCATATGAAAGTGCAGTTTATGGTTACTACATTAATAACGCAAATGAAAAAA
>NC_090728.1:133013167-133015667 GCF_036898095.1 Palaemon carinicauda
TTGCTTTTATCCTCGTGATGCTATTTTTCTTTCTACATTTGATTCTTAAACTCTGTATTTGTCTAAAATCGAGAGGGTGTAAGGCTGTATAGATGGATACAATTAAAATGAAGACCTAGAAAAGAAAAAAATATACATTGACTTAGTATATAGAAAAAGAATACTGCAAATTTCAACAGTAATGATACCCTGGGGAATTTCAGAAGTGAATTATATGTCAGTACGTACCTCCGCATTCCTAAATTGGGATATAAGGAAAATATTTGCTGGCTAAGTTGAATCTCCTTACGATTTTACATACTATTTACCTACAGTACCTTTAATGGATAGGTTACTGGGTTTCAGAATTTTATAAAGTTGATTTGCATGCATAAATCATATTTCTTATGTTATATGTATAATGGGCAATTTACGGTGCAAAAAATAATCTTTCTATTTTTTTGGTTATTCAGTTAGAGGGTGTATATGATTTTGGAAGGTTTTAGGAAATTAGGATTCTATATTTATTAGAGTAAAAGAAGGTATGTAAGAATTTACTAATAGAATAGTTAAGCTATGTTGAATATTATAACATTTTAAAAATTGATAAAAAAAATAATAGAATTTACTAAGCACCTTTTGTAATTATGAAATTTTATTCTGGTTTTATGATCCTTGGCTTGTCTTTACTTTGGCTCATTGAATTTAAGTAGATTATTAAATGTCGTTTTTTTTTTTTTTTAGAATGTAATTTTGCCCCGTGGTCCAACCAAGACAAGAGATTGCATGGTCCGATCTGCATCTGAAGCATTCTGTTTTAGATCCATCACCGGAAACTGCTTTCCAAATGGCCTCTTGGCACTACCCAAAAGTACCTCTTAAGGTACTTAAGCAAAGCTCATGAGGCTCGGAAACCGTTCTCCAGGAAATGAGGTTCGAATACTTTTCCAGAATTAAGTGGCATCGATTATGTTCTTATCTCTTGACAGAAGACCTAAAGATACTCCAAGGTGACAAGTAATTTTGCACTCATAGCGTGTAATGGCTTAAACTTTATCTAATAATGTAATAGGAGTTGGATTTACTATGTTTTTTTTTCCATTTTCTTTCTAAAACTAATTTCTAGAATGGAGGTTAATTGTCTACACAGTCTAATTTTACAAAAAGAGAACGAACATGATTCATGAGAATTAACTGCTACTGGATATTAGTTGTAATAAACATGTTAATGTTACTTTAATATGAAAGGAAGCACTTCATATATATTAACGGGAACGCAAAAATATACATTATTTTTTTCTTGATTAAAAATGCCCCCCACCCCCACCCCCACCCCATCTTTCATATATGTAGCTTTTTTCATCAACAATTCGGCAAAATGGCATTTTAGTCAACCAATGTTGCAAAATACCAGATTAAAAGTTATGAAATTAAAGCGTTCTTTAAAATATTTTAATACATTTCAAGAGGTCGTGTGATGAAAGCAACGCATGTTTTTCTAAAACATTGGAGGTGACAATACAAGGTGTCAACATATGATTTACAGTACAAAATGTAATGCAGAATAGCAAACCACCAAAGGCCACCATGATATAAGTCTTAGTATTACAAAATACCTAAAAGTATCAATAATGGTCCTTTGAATATTGAATGTGTGCTGGAACTTTTCAAGATATATATATATATATATATATATATATATATATATATATATATATATATATATATATATATATATATATATATATATATACATTCAATATTCAAAGGACCATTGTTGATACTTTTAGGTATTATGTAATATTAAGATTTATATCAAGGATGCCTTTGGTGGTTTGCTTATCTGCATTACATTTCGCACTCTAAATCATATGTTCACGCCTTGTATATAAATAGCAGACATTTCTGCTACAGGAGATAAGAACGAAGGAGCAGTGGGATATAGCATTCCCTATGAAGAATATAGATAGGAAATTAGAACAGTTTATGAACAGATTCTTGGTTGAACGAAAAGAGGCCCGGCGGTCAACCACATCATATATTACGTACATAAATAACGTCCAAACGCACACAATTGAAAGTACACATGCACAGCTGAGTGAAGATACGCAAATCGTAGTTCGAAAGTTGCCAGAACTCCAGGCATGTGTTAGGCCTTTTCATGATCAACAGCCTAACGAAGGGTTTCAATGGATTTAAGTGTGTTGGGGAGACTTTGAAGTGGTTACATATGGGTGGTTAGAAAGAGAAAAAGCTATTCAAGTAATTAGATTATAGAAAGATGCTCCGGCAATGGAGGTAATGTGTTGGCTGCAAGACATTTTAAGAAGTTATAATGAAATAAAACATCGTTTAATTGAGAAGTGTGCCTTGCCTGATGTGAGAAAGGGAGACCTTAAGGAAAATTACAAACCCAAAATACGGGAAGGTGAATCCGTTTTTTAGTTTTGCAACTCGCATTTTTAGCTATTGCGATTTGTTTGCTACCCGGGGTTCCAGTCTCCCTGAAGGTGATAAAAAA
>NC_090728.1:133020667-133023167 GCF_036898095.1 Palaemon carinicauda
ATATATATATATATATATATATATATATATATATATATATATATATATATATATATATATATATATATATATATATATATAAATATATATATATATATATATATATATATATATATATATATATATATATATATATCTATATAAATATACATATATATATATATATATATATATATATATATATATATATATATATATATATATATATATATATATATATATATGTAGAAATCACGAAAGCTGACACGTGTTGAGTATAAAATGTATTATAGCCACGAAAGGAAAAATGAAAAAGACTTGAGTGGAGTTAGTACTTTCATCCACTCAGGACATTTTCAAACTCAGCAATGAGAATACATATACAAAGAAATCGTATTTATACCGGAGAAGGGGATCCAGCTGTCAGTTTCTTAATAATTCCGGAGAAGTCAGATTTTAGATAAAAGGATAATACTGGATCAACGGATAACAGACCTGGGCTTAGATTCAAATTTCTACCTTGAGTACAGGAGATTAAGAATTATTCAACAATATTCCTTTGGAAATAGTCATTTATATGGATTACTTTTTTCCGTTTTTGACCAACCAATTCAGTGACTTGACCCTAACCAGTGGGAGGCCAAGGCATTATTAAGAGAACCCCTGGAGACAGCCACCTGATGCTGTTTTAATCTGGCTGGTATAGTTTTTGATGTTTGGCCAACATAAAATAGGTTACACTCTGAACAAGGAATGCTATATATTACATTATTATTATTTCCAGAACTATTCTTAATTAACATGTTTTTTAATGTACAATTATATTTAAACACTACAGCGATGTCTAGTTTTCTCAAAAGGGGTATAACATCTAAAAAACAAACACGAAATGGCAAACAAAGCATATTATTAATTGTTTCCTTTCTCTCTAATTGGACACTATAAAATGTTTTCTTAGCCTTATTCATACATTTTTCTAAGAAATATTTGGGATAACAAAGATCTGATGCAGTTTGGTCTATTTTAGTGAACTCCTCCTCAATGTAATCTGGGCTAGAAATTCTCACTGCCCTAAGGTACATGGAGGAAAAAACTGATTGCTTTATATTTTTATAGTGACCGGAGTAAAAATGTACATATGAAAAATTATTTGTAGGCTTTCTTTATATGGAAAACTTAAATTTATCTGTTTCTCTAACTATTAAAACGTCTAAAAATGGGATACGGTTATTTTCTTCTTTTTCTTTAGTGAATTTTATTGATGGTACTAATGAATTAATGATTGAAACAAAACCCTCAAGATTAAAATTTTCTTCTAAAATACCTAGAACATCATCAACATATCGATACCACACAAATTGGGAAGACCACACTGAAGGAATTAATCTAGATTAAAAAAATTCCATATATATGTTGGATAAAAGTGGGGACAAAGGATTACCCATAGCCATACCAAAAACTTGTTCATAGAAATCTCCATTAAAACTAAATTTACACTTTTTAATGCACAAACAAATGAGCTCAATAATAGTATGGGTTGATAAAGGTAACTCATAAGCATCTAAAATACCCGACAGGAAATCCAATAAGTCATCAACCGGCACTTTGGTAAACAATGAAGTTACATCAAAACTTACTAATCTATGTCTAGACGTAAGGCTAATTTTTTGTAATTTTTCGCAAAGATCAACAGAAATTTTTTATATGAGAGGCTGAAATAGATCCTAAGATCGGGGTAAGTAATTTGACTAAATATTTGGATAATTTATAGATAATAGAACCTGTAGCACTGATAATTGGTCTGATTGGATATCCTGTTTTATGGGTTTTAATTAAACCATATAAATAAGGCAAAGACGGACCAGTAGAGATATAGGCATTAATTAAGGATTTTTCTTGTTTTAAGATAGATTTTAAGTTTTTAATAAAATCTTTGATGACATCGTCTAAGGGATTAACTCTTAATTTTATGTAAGTGGAAACATCAGATAAAAGTACATACATCTTTTCCAAATAAGTTGTTTTGTTCATAATAACTAATACATTAGCTTTGTCTGC
Organism: Palaemon carinicauda; assembly: GCF_036898095.1. Classification (NCBI taxonomy): domain Eukaryota; kingdom Metazoa; phylum Arthropoda; class Malacostraca; order Decapoda; family Palaemonidae; genus Palaemon; species Palaemon carinicauda. Next base: position 133,022,705 of record NC_090728.1, read on the forward strand.
TTTTGTAATATGTAATTCACAGTAATTTTTCAACGATTTTAAGGCTGTTAAAAACCGTTTAGGGAAATTACAGGTGTTTGCATATCCCATCACCGAATAAATAGAACGGCCCCTGATGGTAAACCCCCCAGAACGACCAAGCGGTCAAAATGACCGCACATGAATTTCCATTGCATTTATGCTATTATTTTTTAATTTATAATTCCTAATTTATTTTTGGTAACTTATGATTATTCTACGATAATGGAAAACTGTTCATGAAATAAACAAGCTGTGTTTTATTTAAACCAATACCATTTAAGTGTACAATTATATTTGTTCAATAGGAAAACTCAATATTGAGGGATGAAATTAATAATGATTACAATTGCTCTAATAACTAAAAAGGCTGCTGAAATTGAAAGAGTATGCGTAAAAAATATTAACATGGATACAGAAAAATACAGGTAGGTTCTATGAACAA
>NC_090728.1:133030667-133035587 GCF_036898095.1 Palaemon carinicauda
CCTGTACTCTAGGTAGAAATTTGAATCTAATCCCAGGTCTGTTATCCGTTGATCCTGTATTATCCTTTTATCTAAAATCTGACTTCTCCGAAATTATTAAGAAACTGACAGCTGTTGGATCACCTTCTCCAGTATAAATACGATGTCTTTGTATATGTATTCTCATTGCTGAGTTTGATAATGTCCTGAGTGGATGAAAGTACTAACTCCAATTAAGTCTTTTTCCTTTTTCCTTTCGTGGCTATAATACATCATATATATATATATATATATATATATATATATATATATATATATATATATATATATATATATATATATATATATATATATATATATATATATAGATATTTATATATATATATATATATATATATATATATATATATATATATATATCTATATATATATATATATATATATATATATATATATATATATATATATATATATATATATATATATATATATATATATATATATCTAGATATATATATATATATATATATATATATATATATACATATATATATGTATATATATGTATATCTAGATATATATATACATTTATATATAAATATATATATATATATATATATATATATATATATATATATATATATATATATATATATAATGTGTATAAATATGTGTGTGCATATGTTTGCGTGAGTTTGATTAAAATCGTGTTGCTTCATTCGAAGTCAATGAAATTTTGCAAATGATACCATAAGTATCCTCACTTGTGATGAGCTATCGTCTGGTATCTTTAACTCTCCAGATTTTTCACATTTCTGAAGATTTAAATTTCCCCAAACTTGATTAATTGTGGCCTAATTAATTGTGCATCATTTTTTTCTCTTCAAATTATTATCTTATTCTCGAACTCTGATGTATCATCGAGCGATATTTCATATTCTTCAGAGTAGTAATTATGAAATGTAGTGAATATGTTTTTAAATTAAGTTAACACTACAAAGAAAATGCGTTTTCATAAGAAATATTTAGATTTTCTTGCTATTAATATACAACTTGATAAAACGCACATTTTTTAAAGAGATAGATGATTAACGAAGCATAAAAAAAATTGTGATAAATTAGTGATTAAATCAGACATGTCAGAAAAGGATTATATTCCATGTCATTAAGTGAAGGTGAGAATGAAAATAAGAATCAGAGTTCAAGAAACTCAAATTGATTGGATTTTTAATCTTTGTATGATATACTACTATATGAGCAAATGTTATCTTATTGTTTAGATATTTTCTTTAGAAAAAAAAAACTCTTATATCTCTATTAGCTGAAAAACGTATAGGGTTTCATGTAATTTACTATCCATTTTTGTTAGTAAAATAACTAATAGTAAAATGATTAAGAAAATACCCCGGTTATTAGAAAAGAAACCGCTGATTCTGGAGACGAAAACAGGGTTATAAAGAGATTAAAAGCGATGTCAACAGACCTTATTTTTTTTTTTCCTCTCTATTTTTCGGGAAGGGGAAAAAATTCGTCTCGTGAATGGGGTTGACTTTTCATGGAAGGCGAATATCGCAGTGTTTGTCGTTATCAATATATAACAGTAAAATAATTCAAAGGTTTTTTTTTTTTTTCAAATAGGTTTAGTATCTGGGACTCCTGAATGAAATTCTAAACTAAACAGAATTATTGTCTATGTTATAGAGAGACATTTTTTCGAATTATTTTCGTTGAATGTTGTTGGAAAATGATACTTGAAATATAAGAGAGCCCTAAAATGCTACTTACCGTCTCTCTTCTCTCTCTCTCTCTCTCTCTCTCTCTCTCTCTCTCTCTCTCTCTCTCTCTCTCTCTTGTTTTTTTACCTCTTGGTATTATTCTTTCAATTTTGTTTCAAAATAAAGTATCATCTCTTACGAGTGTTAATTTGAACCAAGGATTCTCATTTGGCCAATGAATTTTCTTTCTAAATATCAAAATTAGGATAGTGTGTTATGGCAATTTTCTGCTCTTTTGTTTCCGATATATTGCCAATTATTTCTTACCATTGTTTTAAGACGTGAAAAAGAAAAACATGAATATGTGTTGTGAAGGTTTTTAAGATACTAGATATAAATTTACTACTATGCATTTCACAGCCCGTGTTATATCGTTTTTCGCAAATATCTTCTCAACAAACAGTTCAATCAATGTGACATATTGTCACAGCTTGTTTGACACCTTCCGCTAATTTATGAAACTACAGTGCATTGCCAAGTATGTTTCATTAAAGAGCTTACTCTTGGTTTTCAAGGACAAATTGGCGAGAGCCGAGAAGGCATTTGGACAAGGGAAGGCTTGCCGTGACGTGGTCTGACGTATGTCACAACCACGAATCCTCCACTCTAGTATTCCCTCTTCTTCCCTCCTTGCCTTCTTCTATCACGTATCCCCCCCCCCTCTCTCTCTCTCTCTCTCTCTCTCTCTCTCTCTCTCTCTCTCTCTCTCTCTCTCTACGTGTTGCATACATGAGATAATTATCGAGTCAAGCCCATAATCATTATTAGCCTATAAAGACAGAGAACCCATAGGCATATATCGAGTACAGTTTGATCGTTCACGCAAACCATGACAACTGTTGTCCTAAAGTGTTTAAGAGTTATACGGTGTTTGGTAGGCGTAACGTTTAACGTAGGAACTCACCTCATACAGCACTTATGCAACAGCCAAAGACGCTGGACCAGCAATCGCTATCGTTTGCAGATATAAACACCCTATCATGCGTGGCAATACTATACTTTCGATTTATCTGCCATTATGGACAAGTAACATCCGCATGGCTTCATATCTCCTGTACAAAGTGAGAGAGAGAGAGAGAGAGAGAGAGAGAGAGAGAGAGAGAGAGAGAGAGAGAAGAAGAAATGGGGGATACGGGATAAGAGGAAGGTAAGGGGGGAGGGAAGGAAAGACTGGCATTGAGGAAGAGTGGTTGTTATACACGTCACAACTTCGTCACAGAAAACCTTGTCCGAATGCCTTCTCGGGACTCGCCAACTTGTCCTTGATAGCCACGAGTAAGCTCTCTAATGAAACACACTTGGCAATGCACTGTTGTGTCATAAATTAGCGGAAGGTGTCAAACAAGCTGTGTCAAAATGTAACATTTCATCCAACAGTTTGTTGAGAAGATATTTGCGAAAAACGATATAACAAGGGCTCTGAAATGCATATTAGTTATAGAAAAAAAATAGAAACAGAATGAAATGCTGAATACCTCTGTTCGCTGACTGCATACAAAATTAATTTTGTTTTTATTGGAAGTGAATCTTACATGTCATTCTAAATTGAAGGCGCTGGTGTATGTTAAAACTACGAAATGCGTTATAATATTCCACTACATCAATTCGGAAAATTTGTTAGAATAAAATATATAATTCACTCAGTTTGGACGTGATAGCCTGCGTGGAATGCAGTTTTTACAAATCTCTATGTTTGCTAAATGATGCAAAGAACTGCCAAAGGGTTTTCTTGAATATTTCATCCATGGAAAAATGGTTGTTCTACCTAAAGGCAGTAAGACGGGTTCAGCTACAACAACTGTCGTGGCTCAGCAAATTCGATACTAGATCTCTTATATGTATTTTTTCTTTTTCTTTTCATCTTTTATATGATATCTACTTTTCAAAAACCTTAGTCAAGGTTTGGGAATAGAGGATATTCATATGAAACAACATTAAAGTTGCCACTCATTTTTAACAATTGGTGTATACATTCTAACATAACCTTCAGTGGCATTGGCGGCGCTTTGAATATTCAGGATTCATCACTGATTTATATTTGTTATGATTCGTTTTTCGATTATCTCTAATAAGTCCTATGCTCTATAGGGTATAAAACATTTTTGTACATAAAACAATTTATTCCTGAATAAAAATTTAATAGAAAGGAACGACCGATATATTAAACCAATTATCTCTTACTATTCTTGTTAATAAATAAACTGTTCTCTGAAATTTACGACGATAAGATAAATTTTGACGAAATAATTCTTATATGTGTTTACGGATAGAATTTTTTAATAAGCATAAAGACGCCGTATACCACGAAGTATAGTAATGATGTAATAGCGATCAGCTATGGTATATGCAACCAAATAGTGCAATATTTTTCTGCAAAATTTGACTGTAAACTTGAGATGATTATTGAAATGGCTCTGAATACACAAAGTAATGGAGAATCTCGCAGACGATTGATTAGTGCAACGAGAAAATAAAATGGCATAGGAAACAAATTTTTTAAATAGAGTCAGTTACAAAGAGTCGTTTTGCTTCTCCCCTCCAGAGTTTACGATTCATGACCCATTAAATAAGAACTTTAATTGGTGGAAGAAATTAGCGTGAGTAAACACATTGCCTCCAGTGTTCGGCGATACCTATTTCTGAAATAGGAGTTTACTCAGTAAGACCCAGTGCGAGGATTACAGAATCAGATGTTGATTTCAGTGTTTATTTTGCTTCGGTGTTGTCTAGTCACGTATACATGTTCCATTTGTGAGTATATGCATATCATCCACATAGGTATGTTTCTCTTACTCTTGTTCATTATCTCTATATCTCTGAGGTGAAATGGGCGTAAAAAACAAATGAAAGCGCAATACTGGAAAGATAAGGAATGTTTGCATTTCAAGCAAATATTTAAAATTTCTAAGAAACTTGTTTTTCAGGTTCATGAATACGAACGCCATTAATTAAGCCCGTAATCTGTATAGACAAGATGGAGTTTTGTTAGGAGGGAGAGAGAGAGACAAACACATCGGGGCTTATTGGGAAGCTTTTCCAATGAGGTCATTACAAGTCATATGCAAATGTAATCGTTAGATGGACAAACATTGAGCAAAACTAATGAAAGGGACGAGAATATTGATAACAATTCTGGGAGTAAGATCTGATTTTGGAGAGGAAAGTA
>NC_090728.1:133036087-133046087 GCF_036898095.1 Palaemon carinicauda
TATCCTCTATTCTTTTAAATCATCTAACGAATAACCACACACACTGTAAGTATCATTCATACTCAGCCATGATTCATCTTTATTAATATATTTATTTTCAATACTGACCCATACATTAACACCCTTGCTATACATATTCAAGTTCCTACCTATTACTGTAAATTTCCTTTGCACTTTCTCCCTACTCAAAAATTTCAAACACCTCTTTTTCTTATATTCAACTAACAATAATTGTTTACTTTTTATGCATATTAGGTTCATACTTATTAATATCCAACGAGTTATTCATCCCATTCTTGCAAACATTGAACCTATTCCCTCGATACACACTAGAGAATTCACCCAGCTGAACCCTCTTACTATCTAGTTTCCCGAACATCCTGGGTGACTTAATCCCTTCTCCTACCTACTCAATCTACAAGCCCATCTGCACCACATTCATGTATGTATTCATTGAATATTCAAGTATAATGACTATCCTTACCACAAATACCATAAATTACATTCATACGATTATTACGACATCCGCTCGTTATGTGCCCAGTCATACCGCACCAATAACATTTTACCCCTTTCTCTTTCTTGCACTCGCTAATTCTATGCCCTACCTCACCATATCCAAAACATGCACCTAGAGCCCATATACATTTATTCTCCTAATGACCTTCCTTTCCATACTTATAACACTTTTCATCACGGATACAACTATCTGACCTACCTCGCTGTGCACTAGCACTCCTATCCCTCCAAACCTGATTCACTTTCCTAAATCCTTCATTTTTCCTAACAGGTATTCCCATATCACTCACCCTAACACTCCTATCTACTACACTATCAGCTATCCTCATCGCCCCTCTCAGAACAGCTTCTTTAAAACTACCGAATTCTGACACACTTTCCCCAATTCCAGTTTTTACACTCACAGAGTTACTTTCTTTCCTAAACCTATCCAACTCGTAATCCTCAACTACCTCTAAAATATCATACCATGTCAATCTTTCTTTCGTCTAGCTCATTTTTTCCTCCCGTTTCAAATTAATAAACTCAGCATCAATCTTAGGTACAGCAGCCAAAAACTTTCTCATTAATTCCTTATTCTAATTTATGCCTTTATCCCCATACTTCTTCCTAGCTAAAGTTTCCAACCTACATACTTACATCGATATTGCTTCTCCTACATTCACCCGTGCTTCATCAAAATTATTCTTATGCTTATACCTAACACGGCCTTTCAAATGTTTTACCTTTCCAATTATTCTCTTTTTCACACTTTCATAATCAACATCCCCTGCACTCTTTATCACACCATACATCGTCAACAAATACCCAGTCAAATATTCTCTTACCTCCCCAGCCCAAACTCTCTTACTATTACCATACTTATCCTGATAATACCTCTCATACTCCTTGAAAAAACTCGTATTCATTCCTACTACTATACTTATTGAACCTTTCACACCAAGTTACCTCTCTCATAAACACAGCCTTACACATATCACGTTTATTCTCACTGATACCTTCCTTCTTGTTTCCTACTTCCTCGCTAGAATATAAAGAATTTAATTCCACACTCATACTCTTATCCTTGATTATACTCTTCCTAGCCCTTTTCTTACTCACCACTTTCACCCCATTCACGATCATACACGCTCTCATGCTGACACTTTTTCTTCTTTTTCTTCACATCACTTTTACCTTTCATTTCATCCTTCCTCTCACCTTTCTCTTCATCCTTACTATACCTAGTCCCTTCACTATAACTATTATTATCTTTATCACTATCACTATCATTTCCTTTCCCATTATCACTTACCTTAACCTTTTCTTCCACCAGCAACCCTTTACCCGTAGCAGAGGCCACTCCTCCGACTGAACCTCCATCCATGAACTCTTTAATCATATTCATTATTTGACCTGCCATCACTCCAAACCATTCATCCATACGCTCTTCCATTCGCCTTTCATTCTCTTGTATCCTAATCTCTAACTCTTCTTCCACTCTCTTTACTGTTCCCTTTAACTCCGTAATCTCTTTCTGGATCGCCTCATTCTCACAGTTCAACCTCCCATTCTCTACTAGCAACCTCTCTTTCTCAACTATTAACTTCTGCTCCCGTTGTTTTTAATGCCGCACGTCCTCCTCCAAACCCTTTAATTTGCCTTCCATTGTCCTTAACCTTAAATCTAAATTCAAGTATAACCTTTATAAAAGAGTGTGGTTCAATCCTACCTCGGCTGTCCCTATTTGGGCGCCCTAATAATGTGGTGGGGTGTCGTAATAACAACCCCCACACCCTTGATCACACTAACTGACGAATGTCTCCTGTGCACAAACTTCCCCTTATAGTTGTAACAACTATATTTCCTTACAACTATAACAATTATTTAATACTAAACTTCTTCATCTAAATATTGGTTATTATTAAACCTTAAAAGTAAAATCCCTAAATTAGAATAATCATTTAACCATGAATCAACAACAATTAAACTTATTGTTATACATGAAACTATGTAATCAATACATTTAACATTCAAATAAGCCAATATACGATATAAAATACATTCATAAAACCTGACACTGACACAATTCACACAAAGAACATAATGCACTTAAAACTAAAATAGTAATTACAGCAAAGTTTGTAGAGCATATATATATGTTTATATACTGTATGTATGACTGTGTGTAGACATCGTCGTCCATACAAGGCCCACTGTCACAACTTATTGGCAAACGGTAGTACCAAGAGTCAAACTCCACCACAATCAGTTCCTATTCCAGGGCCAGTTAATTAGTCATCGCCATCATCGTAATCTTTATCACCAGTAATCAACTGGAAACTCCTTCACCGGGCTGGGTCATTATAGCATCAATATCAATAAAATCATTCAGAGCAAGCAAATCATAATCATAATCGTAGTCAAGGTCCACAACAATTGATCGATAAACATTAAAAAGATGAACTTCCAAAGGAGGAATAACGGCCTGCAAATGTAAAATCGAAAAAACGCTTACAGACACTCCTAATTAACTAAACTATCGCACTATAATCAAAGATAAATAATAAATATTTTGGATCATTCACAATCACGGTAAGCCAATATAAACAAAACTGTAATTACTCAAAAGATAATCAAACACTTCCTCGCTGGTAAAAGAATAGAAATTATAATCCAGCATTCACAAACACTACTGCCTCTAGTTGCAGTCAAATCAAAATAATCATTTGCCCACTGTCCTAACTTAGCTAAAACATAAACAAACAATCTCATTTATACCAACCATCTTTCTTACAACGAACAATAAATACACTAACTACCTCTTGCTCGCTGACACACACACAAACACACACACACACTCTCTCTCTCTCTCTCTCTCTCTCTCTCTCTCTCTCTCTCTCTCTCTCTCTCTGGATTTGGCAAACGAGAAATAAATAGAAGTAAAAACAAAAATTAATCCTCCCCATTTATATATATATATATATATATATATATATATATATATATATATATATATATATATATATATATATATATATATATATATATATAACATGTGTGTAAATATGTATGCGTATAATTGTGCGTGAGTTTGATTAAAATCGTGTTGCTTCATTCGTAGTCAATGAAATTCTGCAAATGATACCATAAGTATCCTCACTTGTGATGAGCGATCGTCTGATATCTTTAACTCTCCAGATTTTTCACATTTCTGAAGATATAAATTTTTCCAAACTTGATTAATTATGGCCTAATTAATTGTGCATAATTTTTTTCTATTTAAATTATTATCATATTTTCGAACTCTGATGTATCATCGAGCGATATTTCATATTCTTCAGAGTAGTAATTATGAAATGTAGTGAATATGTTTTTAAATTAAGTTAACGCTACAAAGAAAATGTGTTTTCATAAGAAATATTTAGATTTTCTTGCTATTAATATACAACTTGATAAAACGCACAATTTTAAAGAGATAGATGATTAATGAAGCATAAACAAACTTGTGATAAATTAGTGATTAGATCAGACATGACAGAAAAGGATTATAATCCCTGTCATTAAGTGAAGGTGAGAATTAAAATAAGAATCAGAGTTCAAGAAAATCAAATTGATTGGATTTTTATTCTTTGTATGATATACTACTACATGAGTAAATGTTATCTTATTGTTTAGATATATTCTTTAGAAGAAAAAAATAAAACATCTTATGCCTCTATTAGCTGAAAAACGTATAGGGTTTCATGTAATTTTATATCCATTTATGTTAGTAAAATAACTAATGGTAAAATGATTAAGAAAATACCCCGGTTATTAGAAAAGAAACCGCTGATTCTGGAGACGAAAACAGGGTTATAAAGAGATTAAAAGCGATGTCAACAGACCTTATTCTTTTTTCCTCTCTATTTTTCGGGAGGGGGAAGAAATTCGTCTTGTGAATGGGGTTGACTTTTCATGGAAGGCGAATATCGCAGTGTTTGTCGTTATCAATATATAACAATAAAATAATTCAAACTTTTTTTTTTTTCGAATAGGTTTAGTATCTGGGACTCCTGAATGAAATTCTAAACGAAACAGAATTATCGTCTATGTTATAGAGAGACATTTTTTTGAATTATTTTCGTTGAATGTTGTTGGAAAATGATACTTGAAATATAAGAGAGCCCTAAAAATGCTACTTACCGTCTCTCTCTCTCTCTCTCTCTCTCTCTCTCTCTCTCTCTCTCTCTCTCTCTCTCTCTCTCTCTCTCTCTCTCTCTCTCTCTCTCTCTCTCTCTGTTTTTTACCTCTTGCTATTATTCTTTCAATTTTGTTTTAAATTAAAGTATAGTCTCTTATGAGTGTTAATTTGAGCCAAGGATTCTAATTTGGCCAATGAATTTTCTTTCTAAATATTAAAATTAGGATAGTGTGTTATGGCAATTTTCTGTAAGAAATAATCGTATTGCGGAGTTAATGACTATCCGCTCTTTTGTTTCCGATATATTGCAATTTATTTCTTACCATTGTTTTAAGACGTGAAAAAGAAACACATGAATATGTGTTGTGAAGGTTTTTAAGATACTAGATATAAATTTACTACTATGCATTTCACAGCCCGTGTTATATCGTTTTCCGCAAATATCTTCTCAACAAACAGTTCAATCAATGTGACATATTGACACAGCTTGTTTGACTCCTTACGCTAATTTATGAAACTACAGTACCTTGCCAAGTATGTTTCATTAAAGAGCTTACTCTTGGTTTTCAAGGACAATTTGCGAGAGCCGAGAAGGCATTTAGACAAGGGAAAGCTTGCCGTGACGTAGGTCTGACGTGTGTCACAACCATGAATCCTCCATTCTAGTATTCCCTCTCCTTCCCTCCTTGCCTTCTTCTATCACGTATCCCCCCCCCCACCCCTCTCTCTCTCTCTCTCTCTCTCTCTCTCTCTCTCTCTCTCTCTCTCTCTCTCTCTCGTGTTGCGTGTTGCATACATGAGATAATTATCAAGTCAAGCCCATAATCATTATTAGCCTATAAAGGCAGGTAACCCATAGGCATATATCGAGTACGGTTTGATCGTTAACGCAAACCATCACGACTGTTGTCCTAAAGTGTTTCAGCGGTTTACGGTGTTTGGTAGGCGAAAAGGTTAACGTGAGAACTCACCTCATACAGCACTTATGCAACAGCCAAAGACGCTGGACCAGCAATCACTATCGTTTGCAGATTGAATGATTGATTTAAAGTTTTTAGGCAATAAACACTCTTTCATGCGTGGCAGTACTATACTTTCGAGTTATCTGCCATTATGGACAAGTAATATCCGCATGGCTTCATATCTCCTGTACAAAGTGAGAGAGAGAGAGAGAGAGAGAGAGAGAGAGAGAGAGAGAGAGAGAGAGAGAGAGAGAGAGAGAGAGAAGAAGAAGAAGAAGAAGAAGAAGAAGAAGGGATACGGGATAAGAGGAAGGTAAGGGGGGAGGGAGGGAAAGACTGAAATTGAGGAAGAGTGGTTGTTATACGCGTCACAACTTCGTCACAGAAAACCTTGTCCGAATGCTTTCTCAGGACTCGCCAACTTGTCCTTGACAGCCACGAGTAAGCTCTCTAATGAAACACACTTGGCAATGCACTGTTGTGTCATAAATTAGCAGAAGGTGTCAAACAAGCTGTGTCAAAATGTCACATTGATCCAACAGTTTGTTGAGAAGATATTTGCGAAAAACGATATAACAAAGGCTCTGAAATGCATATTAGTTATATATATATATATATATATATATATATATATATATATATATATATATATATATATATATATATATATATATATATATATATATATATATATATATATATATATATATATATATATATAAATCGAAACAAAATGAAATGCTGAATCCCTCAGCTCGCTGACTGCGTACAAAATTAATTTTGTTTTTATTGGATGTGAATCTTACATGTCATTCTAAATTGAAGGCGCTGGTGTATGTTAAAACTACGAAATGCGTTATAATATTCCACTACATCAATTCGGAAACTTTGTTAGAATAAAATATATAATTCACTCAGTTTGGATGTGATAGCCTGCGTGGAATTCAGTTTTTACAAATCTTTATGTTTGCTAAATGATGCAAAGAACTGTCAAAGGATTGTCTTGAATATTTCATCCATGGAAAAATGGTTGTTCTACCTAAAGGCAGTAAGACAGATTCAGCTACAACAACTGTCGTGACTCAGCAAATTTGATACTAGATCTCTTATATGTATTTTTTTTTTTTTTACCTTTTATATGATATCTGCTTTTCAAAAACCTTAGTCAATGTTTGTGTATAGAGGATATTCATATGAATCAACATTAAAGTTGCCTCTCTTTTTCAACAATTGGTGTATACATTCTAACATAACCTTCATTGGCATTGACGGCGCTTTGAATATTCAGGATTCATCACTGAATTATATTTGTTATGATTCGTTTTTCGATTATCTCTAATACGTTCTATGCTCTTAGGATATAAAACATTTTTGTACATACAACGATTTATTCTTGAATAAAAATTTAATAAAAAGGAACGACCGATATATTAAACCTATTAACTCTTACTAATCTTGTTAATAAATAAACTGTTTTCTGAAATTTACGACCATAAGATAAATTTTGACGAAATAATTCTTATATGTGTTTACGGATAGAATTTTTTAATAAAAATAAAGATGCCGTATACCACGAAGTATAGTAATGATGTAATAGCGATCAGCTATGGTATATGCAACCAAATAGTGCAATATTTTTCTGCAAAATTTGACTGTAAATTTAAGATGATTATTGAAATGGATCTGAATACACAAAGTAATGAAGAATCTCGCAGACGATTGATTAGTGCAACGAGAAAATAAAATATCATAAGAAAGAAATTTTTCAAATAGAGTCAGTTACAAAGAGTCGTTTTGCTTCTCCCCTCCAGAGTTTACGATTCATGACCCATTAAACAAGAACATTAATTGATGGAAGAAATTAGCTAGAGTAAACACATCGCCTCCAGTGTTCGGCGATACCTATTTCTGAAACAGAGTTTACTCAGTAACACCCAGTGCGAGGATTACAGAATCAGATGTTGATTTCAGTGTTTTTTTAATTTTTTTTTCTTTTCTTTTTTGCTTCGGTGTTGTCTAGTCACGTATACATGTTCCATTTGTGAGTATATGCATATCATCCACATAGGTATGTTTCTCTTACTCTTGTTCATTGTCTCTATATCTCTGAGGTGAAATGGGCGTAAAAAACAAATGAAAGCACAATACTGGAAAGATAAGGAATATTTGCATTTTAAGCAAATATTTAGAATTTCTAAGAAACGTGTTTTTCAGGTTCATAAATACAAACGCCATTAATTAAGCCCGTAATCTGTATAAACAAGATGGAGTTTTGTTAGAAGGGAGAGAGAGAGACAAACACATCGGGGCTTATTGTGAAGCTTTTCCAATGAGGTCATTACAAGTCATATGCAAATGTAATCGTTAGATGGACAAACATTGAACAAAACTAATGAAAGGGACGAGAATATTGATAAAAATTCTGAGAGTAAGATCTGCTTTTGGAGAGGAAAGTAAGCTATTGCAATTAAACCCGAAGACGACGAGGAGAGAGTTAAGAGGTGAGAGGAGAGAGGAAGGGTGAGAGGATGAAAAATTTCTTTATAATGACAAGATGAAATTTAGTGACATTTAAGACATAAGTGATGACTTGCATAAACGCTGAAAAAATGGACGAAATATAAATGATTTTACAGAAAGGGAACACAATAAGATATTGGGTAACATATGTTGGCATAAAATCAAGAATAATGAAAAAAAAAATGGATTTTTATCTTAGTTTGAAAATATCATGATATAATTAGGAATATATTGCATGTTTTACTTTGTTAAATATTTGTGCAACTGTTACCGTCAACCATGTTTTTAAAATCTGTTTTCTCATTAGAATGAGGGCATTTATATCCAGGTCTTCTCTCCGTTAAGACCCTTAGGAGTATACTACATTTGCAACTCCCGTAGTGACCGCTATCTGCTGATCATCCAGCTCAGAGCTGCGCCTTACTCTTTTTACCATGCCGCCCAACGAACCATATTCTATCCACGCTGCATCAATGAAACTGCCATCCTACACTAATAGAGAAGCTTTTGCTGGTTTCAGCGTGCTGAAGCTCAGTTTACCATCAACAGCAATAATCGCTCACAATATCAAGGCGTCTTGCCCTCGATCATCTGGCAGCCAATGAGTGAATGTTTGCCTAAATGGATGAAATGGGCCTTTTCCGAAAGTACTTAAGTCATCATCCCTTCATAACGTTCTGGAGAAGGATGGCTTTTGCACCCTTGTAGCGATTATAGTCCTCTGAATATGCAGACAGGATCACTATAGCCTCCCCAAGGGCTGATGCTACCTAATACTTACATATTGATAGTCATCTCTACTCTCTACCTCTTGAAACGATATTATCAGGTACATATGAACCTAAAAGACATGTCCAAGACACATGAACCCAGAAGACATGTCCAAGACTACCATCACCACCCCCTTCGAAACACATATTTTCAATTATTCCTGCTTTTGCTTTAGGAATGCTGGGATCACTTTTCAATGACTCGTGGATGTCATCTTAAGGACCCTCCCCTTCCTCGTATATTACGTGGACACAACATTCTTATGCTCTCTTCCTTCGAAGAGGAACACCTCCATCATCTTCACCTTGTTTTTTACCACATACAACAGAAGGGCCTTGTAATCCGGCATGAAGAGTGTACCTTTGACTCAAACAAAATATTGTTCCTTGGTCACCACATCAATCCTGTAGGTGTTCACCACCTCCCTGACAAGGTATCAGCAGTTCAGAGCTACCCCATATCTTCAACCATCAAAGCACTGCCGGAATACTTGAGCATGATAATATATTAACACGTTCTTGCCAGCCATAACTGTCACGCTTTCCACATGCACTATCCTTCTCTAAACCAATGCCAGTGACATCACTAATAGTACAGTACTCGAGCAGATGTTCAACAGCCGATCCGACCTACTGACCTACTTCATTAGAAAACTGTCCAAGTTAGAATCGGGCTACTCTACCTTCGACCACGAATTACTGATTGTGTATTTGGATTTCCATTAATGTTGCCACTTTTGAGAAGGTACGACTTTCGACATTCACCACATACCCCTAATTCATGGCTTGTTTACTCATCAACACCAATATCTCTCTACTGTGGCTGAATACTACTGTACCCTTTAACAAACACCTAAGAAAATTAATCCCATTGTCGATGCCCTATCAAGAAACACATTTCCCGCCATTCACCTGTGATTGGATTACAATGCCTTGTCAGAAGTATAGCAAAAAGATCCAGAATACCAAGCCTGTAGAACATTCTGTACATATCTCCACTGGGAAGACGTTGCCTTTGACCACTCTAACGCCACCCTCCTCTGTAATGTCAATACAGGTACGCCATG
>NC_090728.1:133056087-133058516 GCF_036898095.1 Palaemon carinicauda
TATGTATATGTATATGTATGTGTGTATATATATATATATATATATATATATATATATATATAATATATATATATATATATATATATATATATATATATATATATATATATATATATATATATATATATGTATATGTATATATATATGTATATGTATATGTATGTATATATATGTATATATATTTGTAATTTTGTGTATGTTTTGCTTATGTATTTATATAGATAAGGCTACCGCATTGACATATAAATAACTGTAATGAAAGTAAAATAAGAAGAAAACAAGAATATACCCGCCACTAGAAATGACCCTTTTTAGCAGGTGTCTAACGAGCTTTCGGACTCCTCCTACGCACACCTGAGTCAAGCCCAGGTAGAGGGTAAGGGAGTGTCATTGTTCTCTAAATCTCTATATGTATGTTCGTACTTTTGCTTTCCCTATAAAATGTAAGAAACCTCTCTCAATAAATCAGTCCTCTGAGGAAGTATCACGAAACTAGTCAGGACTCAAGTGTATATTCTGTATTTTCATTTTCCCTGTGGTTCTTCTGCATATATATATATATATATATATATATATATATATATATATATATATATATATATATATATATATATATGTATATATATATATATATATATATATATATATATATATATATATATATATATATATATATATATATATATATATTAAAGCACTTCCCCCAAATTTGGGGGGTACCCGACATCAACAAATGAAACAAAATAAAAAGGGGACCTTTACTCCCTACATTCCTCCTAGCCTAACAAGGGACTTAACCGAGTTCAGCTGGTACTGTTAGGGTGCAACAGCCCACCCTCCCCCCTTATCCACCACATATGAAGCTTCATAATGCTAAATCCCCTAATGCTGCTACCTCCGCGGTCATCTAAGGCAATGGAGGAAGCAGCAGGGCATACCGGAACTGCGTCACAATGGCTCTCCATTCATTCCTATTTCTTGCACGCTGTCTTGCCTCTCTCATATCTATCCTCCTATCACCCAGAACTTTCTTCACTCCATCCATCCACCCAAACCTTGGCCTTCCTCTTGTACCTCCCATCAACTCTTGCTTTCATCACCAACTTTAGCAGACAGCCATTTTCCATTTTCTCAACATGGCCAAACTACATCAACACATTCATATCCACTCTAGCTGCTAACTCATTTCTTACACCCGTTCTCACCCTCACCACTTCGTTCCTAACCCTATCTATTCGAGATACACCAGTCATACTCCTTCGACACTTCATCTAGAAACACTTGGTATAATCTCTTTCTCTTATAGAACTCTCATTACATACATGCCCAACCCTCTATTTTTTACTACTGCCTTAACTGCTCCAACACTCTGCAACCTTCATTCACTCTTTGACGTACATCTGCTTCAACTCCACCATTTGCTGTAACAACATACCCCAAGTACTTCAACTGATCTACCTCCTCAAGTAACTCTCCATTCAATATGACATTCAACCTTGCAGCACCATCCCTTCTCGTACATCTCATAACGTTACTCTTACCCATATTAACTCTCAACTTCCTTCTCTCACACACCCTTCCAAATTCTGTCACTAGTCGGTCAAGCTTCTCTTCTCTATCTGCAACCATTACAGTATCATCTGCAAACAACAGCTGATTTACCTCCCATTCATGGTCATTCTCGTCTACTAGTTTTAATCCTCGTCCAAGCACTAGAGCATTCACCTCTTTCACCACTATATCAACATACAAGGTGAAGAGCTACTGCAACATCACACATCCCGGTCTGAGCCCCACTCTCACCGGAAACCAATCACTCACTTCATTTCCTATTCGAACACATGATTTACTACCTTTTTAGAAACTTTTCATTGCTTGCAACAACCATACACCAACTCCATATAACCTCATCACATTCCACATTGCTTCCCTATCATCTCTATCATATGCTTTCTCCAGATCCATAAACGCAACATACACCTCCTTACCTTTTGCTAAATATTTCTCGCATATCTGCCTAAATGTAAAAATCTGATTCATACAACCCCCTACCTCTTCTAAAACCACCCTGTACATCTAAGATTACTTTCTCGGTTTTATCCTTAATCTTATTAATCATTACTCTACCATACACTTTTCCAACTACACTCAACAAACAAATACCTCTTGAATTACAACACTCATGCATATCTCCCTTACCCTTATATAGTGGTACAATACATGCACATACCCAATCTACTGGTACCATTCACAACAAAAAACACATAGTAAACAATATCACCAACCATTCAAGTACAGTCACACCCCCTTCCTTCAACATCTCAGCTCTCACACCATCCATACCAGATGCTTTTCCTACTCTCTTTTCATCTAGTGCTCTCCTCACTGCCTCTATTGTAATCTCTCTCTCATATGCACCTCTCATCACC
>NC_090728.1:133059016-133061516 GCF_036898095.1 Palaemon carinicauda
GGCAAAGAATCCGCAGGAGATCTCAACAGATTTCTGCTTATCTTTCTTCATCCACCTCCATGGCCAAGGATTGGCAGCTAACACGATTTCAGTGTGTAAATCGGCTTTGATGAGACCCATTTTATTTGCCTTCCAGATTGACCTAGGGTAACGAGATCTTTAATAAAGTTCCGAAAACCTGCGCTAGGCTCAGACCTTCAGCACCTCCAAAGCCCATCTCATGGTCTTTAGACAAAGTTCTTCATTTCGCCTCCTTGTGAGCAATGAAGAATGTGCGTTAAAGGATTTGACGCAAAAAGTTATTTTCCTATTTGCACTCGCGTCCGGGGCCAGGGTTAGTGAGATCGTAGCCCTCTCGAGAGAGGCAGGTCGTGTTCAGTTCCTGGATGGGGGGGAGCTGAACCTGTTTCCGGATCCTACGTTTCTCGCCAAGAATGAGTTACCCACCAACAGGTGGGGTCCCTGGAGAATCTGTCCTCTGAAAGAAGATGCATCTCTATGTCCAGTAGAATGCCTAAAGGTCTATCTTCGTAGAACTTCAGACTTCAAGGGTAGTCAACTATTCAGGGGAGAAACATCAGGCTCAAATTTATCTCTGAATCAACTCAGAGCGAAAATGACATATTTTATTCGCAGAGCGGATCCTGACAGTACACCCGCAGGTCACGATCCGAGGAAAGTTGCCTCATCCCTAAATTTCTTTAATTGTATGGATTTTGAACATCTCCGTTCATACACGGGCTGGAAGTCTTCCAGGGTGTTCTTTCGCCACTATGCGAAGCAAGTAGAGGAACTTAAGAGATGTGTGGTAGCAGTGGGTCGTGTAGTTAACCCTACTGTTTAACTCTGCGAGGAACAGTGGTCTTAATTGGGACGATTAAGTCCAGGGTGAGTGTGTAGGTACATACTGTACTACAAACTGAATGAGGGCACCAAGTGCTCATATAGACTGTTCCTTCCTTCAAAGGTGAACCTTGCATAAGTTCAGACATGTGTGCCAAGCGTTTCTAACGCTAATGTGATTGATTTGTAATACAGATTTTTGATACCTTGGTATCTCATTAAAGTGGTGTTTAATGGTTTTTTCTTTCAGATAAACAAGTTCTGTTTACTATCATACTTATGCTTAAAGTTTTGGGTTACCCTCTTTTATATAAATATATATATTTGTTGTTAACCTGTCTGTTTATTATCTGTCAATAAACTTGTTCTTGAGAACCTTGCGTCTCTTTCACCTGTGTCAATTTATTGGTATAATTGAGCATTTTAATTCTATGTATCTTATCTGGGATAATTCTGATAGAATTGTTCTGTTTTGCAAGCTATGTTGCATTGGTTTATGTAAGTCCCCTAATGGGAGGACTCCGTCCCATAAAGGGACGAGGGCGGTTTTATTAGTTTCTTCCTATGCGGATATAAACCTTTGTCCAATACAAGTATTGTGCGGATGACTGGTCAATATATTGACGCAGTGGTTCTATACAAACTATGCTTTACTTAATATAGGGCGAGACCACTATATTAGCTTGCCTGGTATTCATACATAGATATATGTACTCTTCGAGACTTTCCAGAGTCTTGTAGGACTCTTCCCTGTAGGGGGCAGGAAGCTCTAACATAGTTTATAGTTAGTTGAAAAGATGTATAACGGTAACATCTTAGGTCTCTAGGTCTAGTCGACCGGGAATAAATATCTCCGGGGAGTACGGCACGTTCTGAGAATCCACAGATACAGTAATGCTCTGGTACACTTCCATCAGGACGACATGGCTTGAGCCCAAAAAACGGATTTTGAGCGAAGCGAAAAATCTATTTTTGGGTGAGATAGCCATGTCGTCCTGATGGACCCGCCCTTGCCTTTCTAAGAAAGGGCTGTAGGACCCCTACCTACATACAGTATCTGTAGCACCTCGTGTACGCTACAAGGAATACAGATGGCGCCAGGATTGGCGCCAGGCACGCATACGAATCGGGGGGATAGGGAAGCCTTGGGAGCGGCTCCCCTTTTTCTTTCCCGAATTCGTATCTCGTCAATCTCCCTCCTACGAGACGAATCTCTGTTCAGGTCGTAGATTGCCATGTGACGTGTCTAGAATACGTCCTCTGATATGTCGCGATATCCCTTTCACGAGGGATACTCGCTCCAGGAGTTAGAATTCTGGTACCTTAAGGTAAATTCTCTGGGAATATCGCCGTAGTTGTAATATACCCTAGGAAGCTACCCTATAGGAACTTCCATCAGGGACGACATGGCCATACCAAAAGTTTGTGCATAAAATCTCCCATTGAATTCAAATTTACAATCTTTTATACATAATTTAATTAATTCTATTAAAGTGTGTATGGAGAATGGTAGATTCAATTGTCTATTATCTAATGTTTCAGATAAAAATTCCAACATGTCATCAATAGGTACTGTTGATCTGTACTTCATTCAGTTTGTTAATCAAGTCTACATTA
Organism: Palaemon carinicauda; assembly: GCF_036898095.1. Taxonomy (NCBI): domain Eukaryota; kingdom Metazoa; phylum Arthropoda; class Malacostraca; order Decapoda; family Palaemonidae; genus Palaemon; species Palaemon carinicauda. Next base: position 133,061,477 of record NC_090728.1, read on the forward strand.
TTTTTTATATTTGAATATGAGATGGTGCCAACTAAAGGAT
>NC_090728.1:133076516-133084016 GCF_036898095.1 Palaemon carinicauda
TAACATTACATGGCCTTTGCAAATTAATAATAGCCTCGCGGTTAACTTGCTTCGGGGCTACTTGACCTAACCCAACCTCGTGACCCAAATAACAAACCTTGGCCTTTCCAAATTCACACTTGTCTAAATTAATAACCAATCCAGCCGACCTAAGGGCCTCAAACACCTAACACTACCGCACCATATGCGTACTCCAGTCGTTAATGTATACTACTAAATCATCAATGTAAATTTCAGTTCCCTTCAAACCACAAATGACACTATTCATAAGCTGCTGAAAAGTAGGCCTACAGGCAGCATTCTTCATCCCAAAGGGCATAATCTTACATTCATACAGCCCAAAAGGAGTTACAAATGCCAAAATTTCACGGGCTCGATCAGATAACAAAACCTGCCAATAATCCTTCAATAAATCTAGTTTGGTAATAAATTTAAAAGAACCTATCTGGTCGAGACAGTCATCAATACGTGGTAAGGGGAAGGAGTCATTTTAGGTGTGGGCATTAACCTTACGATAGTCCACACACATGCGGAGCTTCCCGTCAGCTTTGCCCATAAGAACAACAGGGGAACTCCAAGGACTAACAGAGGGCTGTATGAGGTCATGTTCTAACATATATCTAATTTCCTTCTCAACTAAATCCCTCTTTACCGGATTGAACCGGTTAGGACTTTGTTTAACAGGGGAAGCACTACCTACATCTATGTCATGACAAAGAAATCTAGTCCTATCAGGAGAGTCTCGGAATAAATCTGAAAAAGGATATATTAAATTGGACATATCCTTTCTTTGATGAGGATTTACATAATTCAAACCTTCTTCTACCGTTATTAAATTTTGTACATTACTAAACAGTGCATGAGAGTGAACCTGATTCAATAAATCCTCCGAATCATAAGGAAGCATTTCTACAGCTACAGCTACTGGCTCTGCTACAACTTTTGAGGGAACATCGGTCTTACCATGATAGGCTTTCAACCTGTTTATGTGGAAAATCCTACACTTTCTGCTTGAACCGGGAGCTTCAATCTCATATTTCACCTCGGACAACTTCCTCAAAACTTTCCACGGACCCTTATATCTAGGTTCGAGGAAATTGTCAGGGTCCATACTCAAAACCAACACCATTTCCCCCAGTTCAAACAAACGGGATTTAGAACTTCTGTCAAACAACCTTCATTCTATTTTGCGCAGTACCTAAATTATCCCTTGCAAACTTCCAGGTGCTAACCATGCATTTCCTTTAATCATCCATAGATTCTCCTACCTTTATTCACCCCCCCCCCCTTCGATCGGCACCAAATGCTTCACAAAAAATGTCCAAAGGACCATGGACTTTGTAACCAAAAATTAGATTGAAGGGGGCTACACCCGTGGAGGCATTGGGATGATTCAATAATTGCAAACAGGGCTAGCGGAAGTTCCTTGTCCCACTCACTGCCATGGGCATAACAATTTTTCTTCAATATAGAATTGAACGTTTGGTGGAACCTCTCCACCACACCCTGACTCTCCGAATGGTACGGAACACTCGTAATTCGCCGGATGGCCAGTTCGGCACATTTACCCCTAAACATTTTACTCGTGAAGTTAGTTCCACAATCGGTCTGTATAGCCCGTGGTAGACCGTATCTGGAAAAAAAATTCAATTAGTTTTTCAAAAACTACTTTAGAGGTGATTTTCCTCAGCGGGCAAGCTTCGGGAAATCTAGAGGCTCTATCCATAATTGTTAAAATATACACAAAACCCGTTTTTGTCTTAGGTAAAGAACCTACCATATCTATTACCAATTCCGAGAAAGGCTCTCCTATAGCAGGAATAGGCTTTAAGGGGGCCTTCAGAATAATCTGGTTGGGTTTTCCTATTACCTGACAAACTTCACACTCCTTCATAAAACGTTTTACTGATAATTTCACCCCAGGCCACCAACAATACTTGGGTAATTTATGGAAAGTTTTCCTAACCCCAAAATGACCTAAAAGGAAATTACCGTGAGCGAGACTAACTACTGATTCCTGAAACTGATAAGGGACCACCATTTGTTCAATCCAAGGAGTCTTACTCGGACTATCGGTCGCAGCTCTACTAAATCAATACAATATGTTATTGGTCAACCCAAACTGAGGACAAGTTAGGTCATTAATATCCCCTAACTCAAAATTAAATCCAGCTTTCTGAGCCTTAATGAAAGCTGAGCGGTCGCAGTCGCGTTTCAAAGCATTAATAACAATAGGACTATTCATTTCATCTACTGACCTGGGTCTTTCTGCATCTACCACTAAACTACTCGGTAACAAATCATCATCCTTATCTAATTGAGCAGCTCTGGCCACGGCACAGCTCATTACAGAAACAGGCTAAGCCTCGATGGACAAAATGGGAAATAATTCACGGCCTTCCCTGTTAAACATGTCATTACCCAAAATGCCGTCAATACCATGGATAGGGAGATTATCCACTACAGCCAACTCGGTAACCCTATCATATCCAGGGAAAGATAACCTAACCTCTACCAATGGAGTAGAGACAACAGTGTTCAGGAACCCTCCCAGAACAAAATAATTACCTGAATGCGCTTTCAAACCCGGTAAAGAAGTACCTAACACCAGAGACCGAGCTGAGCCAGTGTCTCTTAAAAAGTTCACATTGATGGGGGCAGATTCAAGGATTACCTTACCCAGCCATACATATTTGTCCTAATTCAGTCATGCATTCTTAGGACTAGCAGAGGGATTATTATTACTGTCTACGCTACTGCCAACTATGCACGGGTTTTCACCCTTATCGCTAACATCAGAACTGGTGGAAATCAATGATACGGGATTCTGCCCATTTCTTTCTAGGTACCTCCTATGGGCATGGCACTGGTTCTGGGAGTGTCCTGGTTTGTTACACCAGAAGCAAGTTCTTTGACGTCCAGAAGCAAGTTCTTTGACGTCCAGAACCCAGGTTATTGTACCTATTAGGGGTATTGGACATGGGCATATCCCTATTACCAAAACCACTTTGAGGAGGAGGCCCTCCAGATATGCCCCCTTTATCACAACCTGAAAAAGAATTGGCATTATTTTTAGACATAAGCGAGGTAGGTTCTACTCTATTTACATTATTAAATACTCGAGAAGATGGAACAGTTCTACCCGGATAACTGAAGCTACTGGCCCCCGAACGATGAGTCAACACATATTCATCGGCCAATTGGGCGACAATACTCACTTCCACTACCTTAACCTCCTCGAGATGAACTTGTAACTCCTTGCTACATCCTTTCTTGAACTCTTCAAGGAGCAACATTTCCCTCAACGACGCAAACAACACTACCTGACGACTCTTTATCCACTCGTCGAACTGGTTCTCCTTAACCCGCGCAAATTCTACAAATGACTGGGAAGGGTGATTGTTGTCATTTCTGAATTTTAAACGGTAGGCCTCGGGTACCAAATCATATGACTTAAGGACCAGTGCTTTGACTTTCTGGCAGTCCCTAGCAATTCCTTCCTCCAAGGCATTATACACCTGGATTGCCTTGTCCACCAACTTGCATTGGATTAATACAGTCCACATTTCCGCGGGCCAAGACAATTGGGTAGCAACTCGCTCAAATGCCTTGAAGAATTCAGGGACGCTCTTTTCGTCGAACACTGGTACCAACTTCAAGGTGGCACCCAAATTAAACATGTCATTATAATTACCCTTGGGGGAACTGATCATATTGGTCCCCTTCAACCTAACCATCTGTAAATTAATATTAGCCCTCTCTAACTCGTGATACCTTGCCCTCTGGTTCTCCTTAAATTCTAATTTTTTTAACTCAATCCCTTTGCTAATTATTTTAAATTCTACTTCCTCCTTGGATTCTCCCAACACAGGAACCGACACTAGATGTTTCTCAGGCCTAGGATAAATGGTTTTGGTGGAACTACTACCTTTGTGTATATTGGAAGGACCTTCAAAAATAATACCTGTGCGGGGAGAATCATCAAATAACGTTGTCCCCGCTTTCAGGTTCACAGGTTCATCCTCTGAATAGGCCTCAAAAATACTACCTTCCCCTTCACTATCTTCTCCACTTCCTTCAATTAAATTTTCGGCCTCTGCTAAATCGTGAGAAACCCTATCACGAATGGCAAAAAGGACTTCTTTTTTAGAGCCCGCAGGCTTCAGCGGGAGACCTAACCATTGCGCACATACCACTAAATGTTTTCTATTTAACACCAGCAAATGCTTAATACAGTCGACAGAACCTAAAAATTCGGCCGGATCAGATACAAAATCCTCCATAGTAATAAATATATCAGGGGAGAAAGGTAATATAATATAATCACTACAAAAATATTGAAAAATAAACTAAGTGCCGTTCAACTGACAAAAACACTGAGAACACCCGAGAACAATCCTGTCATGGTCACCAATTTGTTACGAACCCTGGGAGGTGTAACTAAAATTCTTTCAATGATTGTTGTCGGTAAAAATGTAACTCAGGGCTAAAGGTCAGAGGAAACAAAACACTCAATAAACTTCACAATATTTAATACTTAAATCTAACAAATATACAAGTCAACCTTGTCTGAAATTGCAAATACCACAACCATACAATAAAAATAACCAATACACATAAACCTAAATCACTCTGGATTCCCTATAATTAATGACCTAAGGGTCAAACAAAGATATAATTAAAATAAATAATTAACCTGATAGGATCTTTAAACTTTAGCTGGCCAGACCAGACATTAACCTTAAATTAACTAATAGACTGAAAGAAGTCGTAGCTACTAAACACATTTAAATGATTATAATTAATTTCCCTATTAGATAACAACACAGCAAACCTGCCTTTAACTATTTTCACCGGGATAACCGTACCTATGGTTAGCACAACAAAAGAAATATGACACAAAATATACACATGAATACAGTAACCTGACTAAAAAAATAAATACAAGGCTCCTCGCTTCTCAGTAAGAATAAATGAGGGGACAGGCACAACTAAAGAGGTTATCCTCTCTTCCTTCCAACAAGTAGGTCACGCACAGTATGCCAGGTCCAATAATCCACTAACAAGCAAACAGAAAATCTCTGCCTTACCTGGCAACGGCCTCCCTACGGGCCACTTCACGAGTTAGCAAGCTCCCAACATCACTGCAGCTGCAATAAGTATCTGGGACCAGGTAGCCAGAGACTCGACAAATTCCCTAGGATCTCCCTCACGTCAGGAAATGGCGGGGCAGACCCAGTCGGAAGTGAAAATAGCACCTGCCAGTCTCTGGAATACACTGTCCAAAAACAAGGCAACACTCGAAGTGACTCGAGTCGCTGGTGACAAGAGCACCTGCAGACGATAAACCAAGACGAGAATCCGTCATTCACTTTCCAGAGCCGTGGTCCTAATTCAATAGATAAGCGGTCGTCAGGGCATTTTTCAATGGTCAATGCAGTTTAGTTTTTGTGGATGGGGGCGTGCTCAAGCCCAAACTGTCTTCTTACCGAGCACCCACCTCCTACATCAACACACTTTCCTAATTACTCGAGCAAACAAAATACAATTATTAACATAATAGATCAAAACGGGATAATTAAGGGGGGAGTAGGCGAGAAACAATCAACAACACACCACTTCAAAACTATTTTAAGCTGTAGTGGAAACCACTTAAAACCAGAACAAGATTGTCTTATACAAATGAGAAATATACTTTATTCAAATAGAAAATTTACTTTACTCCAATGTATATATATATATATATATATATATATATATATATATATATATATATATATATATATATATATATATATATATATATATATATACCAAGGCACTTCCCCCAATTTTGGGGGGTAGCCGACACCAACAATGAAACAAAACAAAAAGGGGACCTCTACTCTCTATGTTCCTTCAGCCTAATCAGGGACTCAACCGAGTTCAGCTGGTACTGCTAGGGTGCCACAGCCCAACCTCCCACATTTCCACCACAGATGAAGCTTCATAATGCTGACTCCCCTACTGCTGCTACCTCCGCGGTCATCTAAGGCCCCGGAGGAAGCAGCAGGGCCTACTGGAACTGCGTCACAATCGCTCGCCATTCATTCCTATTTCTAGCACGCTCTCTTGCCTCTCTCACATCTATCCTCCTATCACCCAGAGCTTTCTTCACACCATCCATCCACCCAAACCTCGGCCTTCCTCTTGTACTTCTCCCCTCAACTCTTGCATTCATCACCTTCTTTAGCAGACAACCATTTTCCATTCTCTCAACATGGCCAAACCACCTCAACACATTCATATCCACTCTAGCCGCTAACTCATTTCTTACACCCGTTCTCTCTCTCACCACTTCGTTCCTAACCCTATCTACTCGAGATACACCAGCCATACTTCTCAGACACTTCATCTCAAACACATTCAATTTCTGTCTCTCCATCACTTTCATTCCCCACGACTCCGATCCATACATCACAGTTGGTACAATCACTTTCTCATATAGAACTCTCTTTACATTCATGCCCAACCCTCTATTTTTTACTACTCCCTTAACTGCCCCCAAAACTTTGCAACCTTCATTCACTCTCTGACGTACATCTGCTTCCACTCCACCATTTGCTGCAACAACAGACCCCAAGTACTTAAACTGATCCACCTCCTCAAGTAACTCTCCATTCAACATGACATTCAACCTTGCACCACCTTCCCTTCTCGTACATCTCATAACCTTACTCTTACCCACATTAACTCTCAACTTCCTTCTCTCACACACCCTTCCAAATTCTGTCACTAGTCGGTCAAGCTTCTCTTCTGTGTCTGCTACCAGTACAGTATCATCCGCAAACAGCAACTGATTTACCTCCCATTCATGGTCATTCTCGCCTACCAGTTTTAATCCTCGTCCAAGCACTCGAGCATTCACCTCTCTCACCACTCCATCAACATACAAGTTAAACAACCACGGCGACATCACACATCCCTGTCTCAGCCCCACTCTCACCGGAAACCAATCACTCACTTCATTTCCTATTCTAACACATGCTTTACTACCTTTGTATAAACTTTTCACTGCTTGCAACAACCTTCCACCAACTCCATATAACCTCATCACATCCCACATTGCTTCCCTATCAACTCTATCATATGCTTTCTCCAGATCCATAAACGCAACATACACCTCCTTACCTTTTGCTAAATATTTCTCGCATATCTGCCTAACTGTGAAAATCTGATTCATACAACCCCTACCTCTTCTAAAACCACCCTGTACTTCCAAGATTGCATTCTCTGTTTTATCCTTAATCCTATTAATCAGTACTCTACCATACACTTTTCCAACTACACTCAACAAACTAATACCTCTTGAATTACAACACTCATGCACATCTCCCTTACCCTTATATAGTGGTACAATACATGCACAAACCCAATCTACTGGTACCATTGACAACACAAAACACATATTAAACAATCTCACCAACCATTCAAGTACAGTCACACCCCCTTCCTTCAACA
>NC_090728.1:133089016-133094016 GCF_036898095.1 Palaemon carinicauda
TGTCCGAGCACCCACCTCCGACATAAACACTCTTTCGTCATCACTCAGGCACACAAAATACAATTATTAACACAATAGTTCAAATCAAGGTAATTAAGCGGGGAGTAGGCGAGAAATAATCAACAACACACCACTTTAAATCTACTTTAAGCTATAGTGGAAACCATTTAAAACTGGAACATGGTCGACTTAAAGAAATGAGAAATTTACTTTACTCAAATAGAAAATTTACTTTACTCTAATACCTTCCTCCCTGAAAAAAAAAAGAAAAAAAAATGTTTTTTTTGAATTACCAAACATACACAACCTGGAAAACAGGTAAAAAAAATAATAATACAAAGGTCATTACCATGAAAAGTAAAACTAGGATTAAACAAGCAAGACAACATATAAGATAAATCACATAATCTTAACCAACACCAACAAGTACATGAGATATATTTATGAAAATTTCACCAACCAATGTCAAATTAGGACAGTACCTACAAAAAACCCGCTAACCAAGGCAGGATATTTACCTAAACACACCTCAATTTAAAATATACTAGAAGGGGTGTTTACCCTAACTCACTGGAGATACGAGCAGGGTAGTGTACGAGGGAGGCAAGGCTGGCCTATCCACTCCGTGAGAGTGCGTCAGGAATTATATTTTCAGAACCCTTAATATGCTTAATTACTAATTTAAATTCCTGCAGTAACAGAACCCAACGCAAAATCAGTTGGTTGGCCCCTTTCATCCGCTCTATAAACACCATATGATTAGGATCAGTCCAAATCTCTACAGGAAAAGAAAAATTAGTAACATAAGGCTTAAAATGTAATAGGGTAAGGACCAAAGCTAAAGCCTTCTTTTCAATGGTTGAATACCGTCTTTCAGACGACAATAATTTTCTGCTAGAATAAGATATGGGGTGTACCTCGCCTTCCTTATCCCTTTGAAAAAGGACACCACCTAATCCTACGTCACTGGCATCTACCGCTATTACAAAAGGTTTCTGAAAATCGAGGGAAGTCAAAATACGTTTAGACAATAAAAACGATTTAAGCTTATTAAAAGCTTCCTCACACTGATCAGTCCAATAATATTTTCTTCCCTTTTCTAATAAATTAGTGAGAAGTTGAGCAAGGTCTGGGAAATCCCGCACAAAGCGGCGATAATACCCTGTCATTCCCAGAACTTTTCTCACCTCTCTAACATTACATGGCCTTTTCAAATTAATAATAGCCTTGCGGTTAACTTGCTTCGGGGCTACTTGACCTAACCCAACCTCCTGACCCAAATAACAAACCTTGGCCTTTCCAAATTCACACTTGGCTAAATTAATAACCAATTCAGCCGAACCAAGGGCCTCAAACACCTAACACCACCGCACCATATGCGTACTCCAGTAGTTAATGTATATTACTAAATCATCAATATAAATTTTGGTTCCCTTCAAACCACACTATTCATAAGCTGCTGAAAAATACAGGCAGCATTCTTCATCCCAAAGGGCATAATCTCACATTCATACAGCCCAAAAGGAGTTACAAATGCCAAAATTTCACGGGCTCGATCAGATAACAAAACCTGCCAATAATCCTTCAATGAATCTAGTTTGGTAATAAATTTGAAAGAATCTATCTGGTCGAGACAGTCATCAATACGTGGTAAGGGGAAGGAGTCATTTTGGGTGTGGGCATTAACCTTACGATAGTCCACACACATGCCGAACTTCTCGTCAGCTTTGCCCATAAGAACAACAGGGGAACTCCAAGGACTAACAGAGGGCTGAATGAGGTCATGTTCTAACATATATCTAATTTCCTTCTCAACTAAATCCCTCTTTACCGGATTGAACCGGATAGGACTTTGTTTAACAGGGGAAGCACTACCTACATCTACGTCATGACAAAGAAAACTAGTCCTATCAGGAGAGTCTCAGAATAAATCTGAAAAAAGGATATATTAAATTGGACATATCCTTTCTTTGATGAAGATTTACATGCTTCAAACCTTCTTCTACCGTTATTAAATTTTGTACATTACTAAACAGTGCATGAGAGTGAATCTGATTCAATAAATCCTCCGAATCATAAGGAAGCATTTCTACAGCTACTGGCTCTGCTACAACTTTTGAGGGAACATCGGTCTTACCATGATAGGCTTTCAACCTGTTTATGTGGAAAATCCTACACTTTCTGCTTGAACCGGGAGCTTCAATCTCATATTTCACCTCGGACAACTTCCTCAAAACTTTCCACGGACCCTTATATCTAGGTTCGAGGAAATTGTCAGGGTCCATATTCAAAACCAACACCATTTCCCCCAGTTCAAACAAACGGGGTTTAGAACTTCTGTCAAACAACCTTCATTCTATTTTGCGCAGTACCTAAATTATCCCTTGCAAACTTCCAGGCGCTAACCATGCATTTCCTTTAATCATCACCAAATTCTTCAACCTTTATTCAACCCCCCTTCGATCGGCACCAAATGCTTCACAAAAAATGTCCAAAGGATCATGGACTTTGTGACCAAGAATTAGGTTGAAGGGGGCTACACACGTGGAGGCATTGGGATGATTCGATAATTGCAAACAGGGCTAGCGGAAGTTCCTTGTCCCACTCACTGCCATGGGCATAACAATTTTTCTTCAATATAGAATTGAACGTTTGGTGGAACCTATCCACCACACCCTGACTCTCCGAATGGTACGGAAAACTCGTAATTCGCCGGATGGCCAGTTCGGCACATTTACCCCTAAACATTTTACTCGTGAAGTTAGTTCCACAATCGGTCTGTATAGCCCGTGGTAGACCGTATCTGGAAAAAAAATTCAATTAGTTTTTCAAAAACTACTTTAGAGGTGATTTTCCTCAGCGGGCAAGTTTCGGGAAATCTAGAGGCTCTATCCATAATCGTTAAAATATACACAAAACCTGTTTTTTGTCTTAGGTAAAGAACCTACCACACCTATTACCAATTCCGAGAAAGGCTCTCCTATAGCAGGAATAGGCTTTAAGGGGGCCTTCGGAATAATCTGGTTGGGTTTTCCTATTACCTGACAAACTTCACACTCCTTCATGAAACGTTTTACTGATAATTTCACCCCAGGCCACCAACAATACTGGGACAATTTATGGAAAGTTTTCCTTACCCCAAAATGACCTAAAAGGAAATTACAGTGAGCGAGACTAACTACTGATTCCTGAAACTGATAAGGGACCACCATTTGTTCAATCCGAGGAGTCTTACTCTGACCATCGGTCGCAGGTCTACTAAATCAATACAATATATTATTGGTCAACCCAAACCGAGGACTAGTTAGGTCATTAATATCCCCTAACTCAAAATTAAATCCAGCTTTCTGAGCCTTAATGAAAGCTGAACGGTCGCAGTCGGGTTTCAAAGCATTAATAACAATAGGACTATTCATTTCATCTACTGACCCGGGTCTTTCTGCATCTACCTCCAACTCGGTAACCCTATCATAGCCAGGAAAAGATAACCTAACCTCCACCAGTGGAGCAGAGACAACAGTGTTCAGGAACCCTCCCAGAACAAAATAATTACCTGAATGTGCTTTCAAACCCGGTAAAGAAGTACCTAACACCAGAGACCGAGCTGAGCCAGTTTCTCTTAAAAACTTCACATTGATGGGGGCAGATTCAAGGATTACCTTACCCGGCTATACATATTTGTCCTAATTCAGTCATGCATTCTTAGGACTAGCAGAGGGATTATTATTACTGTCTACGCTACTGCTAACTATGCACGGGTTTTCACCCTTATCGCTAACATCAGAACTGGTGGAAATCAATGATACGGGATTCTGCCCATTTCTTTCTAGGTACCTCCTATGGGCATGGCACTGGTTCTGGGAGTGTCCTGGTTTGTTACACCAGAAGCAAGTTCTTTGACGTCCAGAACCCAGGTTATTGTACCTATTAGGGGTATTGGACATGGGCATATCCCTATTACCAAAACCACTTTGAGGAGGAGGCCCTCCAGATATGCCCCCTTTATCACAACCTGAAAAAGAATTGGCATTATTTTTAGACATAAGCGAGGTAGGTTCTACTCTATTTACATTATTAAATACTCGAGAAGATGGAACAGTTCTACCCGGATAACTGAAGCTACTGGCCCCCAAATGATGAGTCAACACATATTCATCGGCCAATTGGGCGGCAATACTCACTTTCACTACATTAACCTCCTCGAGATGAACTTGTAACTCCTTGCTACAGGCCTTCTTGAATTCTTCAAGGAGCAACATTTCCCTCAACGACGCAAACATCAGTACCTGACGACTTTTTATCCACTTGTCGAACTGGTTCTCCTTAACCCGCGCAAATTCTACAAATTACTGGGAAGGGTGATTGTTGTCATTTCTGAATTTTAAACGGTAGGCCTCGGGTACCAAATCATATGACTTAAGGACCAGTGCTTTGACTTTCTGGTAGTCCCTAGCAATTCCTTCCTCCAAGGCATTATACACCTGGATTGCCTTGTCCACCAACTTGCATTGGATTAATACAGTCCACATTTCAGCGGGCCAAGACAATCGGGTAGCAACTCGCTCAAATGCCTTGAAGAACTCAGGGACGCTCTTTTCGTCGAACACTGGTACCAACTTCAAGGTGGCACCCAAATTAAACATGTCATTATAATTACCCTTGGGGGAACTGATCATATTGGTCCCCTACAACCTAACCATCTGCAAAATAATATTAGCCCTCTCTAACTCGTGATACCCTGCCCCCTGGTTCTCCTCAAATTCTAATTTCTTTAACTCAATCCCTTTGCTAATTAATTTAAATTCTACTTCCTCCTTGGATTCTCCCAACACAGGAACCGACACTAGATGTTCCTCAGGCCTAGGATAAATGATTTTGGTGGAACTACTACCTTTGTGTATATTGGAAGGACCTTTAAAAATAATACCTGTGCGGGGAGAATCATCAAATAACGTTGTCCCCGCTTTCAGGTTCACAGGTTCATCCTCTGAATAGGCCTC
>NC_090728.1:133099016-133104016 GCF_036898095.1 Palaemon carinicauda
GTGTGATGAAAATGTTCTATCATTCCGTTGGCTGCAGGGTTGTAGGTGGTTGTCTGATGTAGAATGATGCAATGGAGGTTCACTAAGGGTGTCTACAACTGAGAGAGGAAAGTGGTATCCCTGTCCGAAGTAATATGCTCAGGGATACCAAATCTTGCTATCCACCCTGAAAATAAGGCAGATGTACTTGAGGTGGACATTACAGTTTGCATGGGGATAGCTTCAGGCCAGTGAGTGGAGTGGACAATGATGGTAAACACGTAACGATGACCCTGTGATGTGGGTAAGGGACCAATTACACCAATGTGAATAAGGGCAAAATGACGCTTAGGTAGTGGTCTCTTCAGAATTTGTGTCTATATACTTTTGAAACATGGCATGAAGCACATACAGACCCAATCCTTAGCATCCTTTGTTATTCCATGCTAAATGAACTTCGTCTTCAGTAGCTGTGCACTAGATCCATGCGAGGGATGTGAAAGGCCATAGATAAAATCATATACCTATTGGCCAATGGATTCAGATATCCACGGTCACGACCTACCATTACTGACATCACAGAGGACGGGGCCGTTGGAGTAGTCGAGGGCAACATCTTTCCAACAGAGTGATGTACAGGATATCCTTCCACAGGATTCATCTTCCAAGGGATGTGTTGAAGGGAATAACTTTATTCAGCTGCTGCAGATAAGTGCCAAAATTGACAAGTGGAAAAGGTGTTGGACTGCACTAAGAGTATGTGGTTCGTGCAAATGACGAAGGGGGTGTACCTTCTAAGAAGTCGCAAAAGTGACGGACAGCCAAATGCTCAGCCAGAAATTTGTGGTCGAAAGTAGAATAGCTATATTACGCTTTGGACAGTTTTCAGCTCAATAAGGCCAATGGGGAGTGATAGTCATGGACCATTGCTCAATGATTTTGCCAATAGCGATGTCCCTGGTATTGGCGGAGATAAGGAGAGGCGCATGTAGCAGAGGAAAGGTGACAAAAGCCGCATTTGATAAGGCATTCTCTTTGTTGCAGAAGTCAACTTTCTGAAGGGGACCCAACTTCAGATCTTTTGGCTTACCCTAGAGTGAAGTGCAAAGGGGAGGAAGAGTGGTGGTGATGAAAGGCAATAACTAGTGATAATCGTTTATCATGCCTAAGAATGCTGTGGTGGTTTGATGGTTGAGTAGGTGGGAAAGTTTTGAACAGCAAATACCCTCTTAGGGAGGGTGTGGACGCCCTCAGGATGATGTGGTGCCCTAAAAATTATACTTTGTTGCCACCAAAGGTACATTTGTCGATCTGGAATACTAGGTCATTCTCTTGTGGGCAGTCGACAACGATGCATAGGTGATGGAGGTTTTCCTCATTGGAGGAAGAGAACACATGTATGATATTCAGGTAACAGACACAAAAGGGGAGGTCCCCTAAGATGCTATCAATGAGGCATTAAAAAGTTGCCCCAATATTATTAAGGTGAAAACAGGAATAATTAAATGTGTAAGTCCTGCTATAGAGTGATGCAAAGGAGGTTTGCTAATAATGTATACAATTGAGAGAGGAAAGTGGTACCCTGTCCAAAGTAATATGCTCAGGGATACCAAATCTTACTCTCCACCCAAAGAATAAGGCAGATGTACATGAGGTGGACGTTGCAGTGTGTAGGGTGGTCTTGAGGATGTCTTTTGTGTTCATTGGCACCTGATAACAGCCCTTCATTAAAAAGTTGCCCAAACATTATTAAGGTGAAAACAGGAATAATTAAATGTGTAAGTCCTGCTTTAGAGTGATGCAGAGGAGGTTTGCTAATGATGTGTAAAATTGAGAGAGGAAAATAGTACCGTTTCCAAAATAATATGCTCAGGGATACCAAATCTTACTATCCACCCTAAGAATAAGGCAGATGTACATGAGGTGGACGTTACAGTGTGCAGGGTGGTCTTAAGGATGTCTGCTGTATTCATTGGCACCTGATAATAACCCTTCAAGAGGTCAAGAGTGGAGAATACCTTCACTATGTGCACGTACGAAGTAATATTGGCGATGTTGGGAAGGGGATAGTGATCCAGTTCTGTCTGCATGTTGAGACTCCTGTAATCCCCAGAAAGACAAATTTCATCCATTTTGGTAAACATTTGTTTAGCAGTCGAAAAAAGTCCAGGGGCAGACACCTGAATCTGGCAAATAAAGGGGGCTGTCCTCTTAATGTGTGATAAATTTAATGCTTGGCGGGAACCGTGGGAGTTTGTCAAAGTTCTGGATAGAAGACTTTCAGGTAAAACGCTAGGAGGTGGGTGTAGTCATCCGTGGATGCGCTGATGTGAAGAGTTAGGTCAGAGGGGGCTGCTTGAAAAGGCGTCAATGAGTAGGAGTCTGTGTTGCCTAACCATTGGTTAGAAACATCAACTAGGAAGGGTAAATGGGAGAGGAAATCTACACCAATGATTAGCAATGTGATGTCAGCAACGAGGTACTTCCAATAATATTTGGTACTCCCAAACGATAATGTGAAGGTCTCATAACGGTTGGCGGGGTATCACAGATCTTTTGGCAGCTATCAGGTGGGTGTCTGCAGGCTTAGACTAACTATGTCATTTCCTGGAGAGGGGCATTGGTAGAAGAGAAGTGAAAGCACCAGTATCTACTAAAAATCACGCATCTGTAACTATATCATTTAAGAAAAAAAAAATAATGTTAGGGGTTAACACCAACACAAGTGATGGCTCACTTAAAAGATTTCTAGCCACTGATAACCGTTTTCCCATTTCTTCCCGGCACCCTTTGAATCTACAGTGGTAGTAGCATAACTACGACCGATGGGCGTTAGTATGTGGCTGTAGAGGTTGTTAGTTTGGGCGTGAGCAAGGTGTGGCATAAGTGGGTGGTGACCGGCTTTTGCCAATTCATCATATACATGTCCTACCGCATTCCGTTCTACCTCATTTACATTAGCTCAAGCAGTAACACTTTCCTTGAAATCTCAAATTGGCTTTATGACTAATGAGACACACCAATAGCCTACGACTCCCTCAGATCATACCTCATGGAGCAGTACACACCATCTGCTCTTTCAAGAACCATTGGGGGCATCAAAAGACCTCGCTCGCTCTCAAGGAAATGATCAGTATCGCTTGCATGCAACATGTCGCATGCGGCTCTCCTTGGGATGTGAACTTATTCTATGCCCTTAGGGTAAAACGATAACCAAACCTGTACCATACCCGATGTCGATATTTTTTCCTATGAAGAACCTAATAACCAAAGTCGACACCCATTTGGAGAGCCACTTCACCACATTCAAGACCTCCATCATCAACCGAAACTGACAAGAGTGCAGTACGACGCAGATGCCTACCCAGTGACGTTCCAAAGCGGCGACATAGCTGCCCACCCACATATGCTACCAATCCCTCATGCCTAAAACAATGATCTTTACAGCTGTTTACTGCCGCCCATTGACCACAGTTATGCAACTACCACTCCAGATTCGGAGCAGTTGGGAAGAAATGTGAGAATGGTAATCTTTGACCAAAAAACGTGTAAGTCAGCCATTGCTTGTGGCAGTGGCAAATCCTATCACTAATCTTTTCTTTTTACATGATACAGGTATGGGTGTATGATTTTTGGTAGACACTGGTGCTTGCTGTTCTTTTCTACGAAGGCCATCCTCTAGGACAAAACATAGTCTGCTGATTTCTGCCTGGTATCTGCCACCGGGTTTGAGATTCCTACTTATGGTTACAAGACCCTTACGTTATCATTTGGAAGCTCCAAAAATCCTTGGAAGTTTCTCATTGCTGATGTCACAATGCCAATCATCGATGAGGATTTCCATTCCCATTTCCCCTTCCTGGTTGGTGTTGCTCTGTGATGATTAGTCAAAGCAGACAGTTACTCCTCGACACCACTTCAACTCACCCCCTCTGACCTAGCTCTCCCCATCAGCACACCTACGGATGTCTACACCCACCTACTCTCGTTGTACCTGGAAATCTTCCATTCAGAACCTCACCTAACGCTCACACTTGTCAACAAAGACGGCATTTATTATCATATCAAGATGAGAGGGCACCCACCTAGTGGTTTCCAGTTTCAAACGTCTGACAACGGATCGTTTGACAGCTGCTAACAAAAATTCAATGAACTGGAAGGAATAAGACTTTGCCTTAAAGCCTCAAGCCCATGGTTGTCACCCTTACACATCGCTCTGAAGAAAGATGGCTCCCTGAGTACGTATAGGGATTACAGCAGGTTTAACATGCAGATATATCCACCTCACTGTCTCCTCCAAAAATATTACCAAAATTACCTCATATTTGCATAAATTGAAGGTTTACTCCACGCTCAACCTCTTGAAGGGATGTTCAGGTACCCATGAACCCAGAAAATCTCCCCAAGACTGCCATCACAACCAGTTTTCGTACATATATCTAAAATTCCTCCTGTTTTGTACTTTCTAATGCTGGAGCCCCTTTTCAACGCCTCAGGGATGGCATGTTAGTGGACCTCCCCTTCTGTGTATGTTACAGGGAAGACATAGTTGTGTTCTCTTCCACCAAAGAGGAACACCTCCATCATCTACGCATCACGTTCAACCGCCTACAAGAGCATGGTCTTGTAGTTAGGAACAATAGGTGTACGTTGGCGCAACCGAAGTGTCATTCTTAAGGCACCACATCCCTCTTGAAAAAGTCCACACACTCCTTTAGAAGGTAGGATCCGCTCAAAACTTCTCCATGCCCTCGGCCATCATAGCACTGCAAGAATTATTGGGTATGATCAACTATTATCATTGTTTCTTCCCAGTCATCACTGCCATTCTTGCCCACGACAGGTGTTTGGTTTCATTTATGGCCTTTCCCATCCCTTGCACTGATCTAATGCACAGCTACTGAAGATAAAGATAATTTGACATGTCATTACTAATGATGCTGATGATTAGATCCAAGGCTGTACTTCATACCAAATGTCAAAAGTATATTGACACATGGATTCAGGAGGGGGCACCTTTC
>NC_090728.1:133114016-133121516 GCF_036898095.1 Palaemon carinicauda
CTGAGTATCTCGGTGTCTTTTCCGTTTCCTCTGAAGTAGAGGAGAGATAATGACATCCCTGAATGAGGAAAGACTCGTTTGTCTCCGTCTGATTACTTATGCACTTTTGAATAACCTCTCCTTTTGAGAGAGAGAGAGAGAGAGAGAGAGAGAGAGAGAGAGAGAGAGAGAGAGAGAGAGAGAGAGAGAGAGAGAGAGAGAGAGTTGGTTCGTTGGCGCAAAACTAAATAATGAAAAGAATATATCTAACTTTCCAGTATGTCTGTAAAAAAAACTACCCATAACAATCCTTCTGATTAAAAAAACATCTCTGCTCACATCATAATCCGTTTTACATTGAATATTAACCTCTATATTCGAAATATTTTGTGAAAGCTTCTAGAACAAGAAATGATTTTTGATAATTGAGGCTTCATTCATATCCAATTATCAGAAGAGAAAAAAAAAATTGTACAATTGAATGGTATATTAACCAAATTCTTTAAAATGATCGTATTATATATAAATCTGGTTCTTTGGTCGGAGTTTGAAGATTCCTTATATGATTCCATGAAGATCCAAATAAAAAAAAATATATACCTCATTTTAAGTTTACTTTTACTTCTACTACTAGCAAGGCATTTTATTCTTATCTTATCAATTTAGCAGCGTATGAGGTTGGCTATACTATTTGTACTACGTATGTTTTTCTTTTATTAGCTCTTAAAATTATATTCTGCATTAACATCTAAAATTTTATGAACATCAAACCAGCATAAACATACATGGGAAAATACTCTCAATTACATTAGTACAAAGTACATAAGGTTTTTTTTATTATTAACCTCTAAAGTGTTTAGATTTACTGATAAATCTTATAATTTATAATCAACCATGGCATTGATCAATGTTTTCTATTTTTTTTCTTGTTTCTATTAAAGAAAATATATATTGAACAAATATTAGAATTTGGATCAAGTCTCAAGTATTACGCAATATTTCAAAATGATTACGTAACTTCCTCTATAGTTTAGATCACGATGCGTCAACGTTTGTAACCCCGATGCAAATACGTCTTCTAACTGATCTCAAAAATTCCTATTAGCAAGACAGACTGCTCTTGACTCTCCTCCTGCCCAGTCTTAAACTAAAAGTCCCCTTTTATCACTAGGGATATTTTATCTTGCCTCTCTTTGCAATCATATACGTTATAAAGCTAATAAGGATACTTCACAATTTCCAGAAAATGTATACCTCCACATTTAATGAAGTAATGGCTAAAATGTCCTCAACATCTTTATTAATATTTCTACGAAGTTATCTTTTATCGTAAGTGTTTCGTGTGCCGCTACAAATTTACATTATGATCTTCTATAGTTCTGCATTATTATCATAAAACTGCTTATAATCTTTAAGAATGTTTTTTTTTTTTTATTATTATTATTCTGTTAATAGCATATGTTAATTGTGGTTGATAAAGGCAACGTTACATGTTGACATGAAAAAACATAGGATAAATATAAAAGGATAAATTATTTTTATTGCTAATTCCTGTATGATATCCTTTTTCATTAAATGATTTTTATTAAATGTTATTTAATTGTTTGCATATTGCTAATATGTGTGACATAGCATCCGCACTGTTCGGCTGTAAATCTTTGAGAGTTTCTAAAGGCAAATCCACTCTGAACATCACCCAGCTTTCACTGTTTCCTTTATTGTTCCTTTTATTATCACGGCTTTTGGTTATTGCTTTCGATATGGTGAGTATGAAAACATAATTACCAGATATCTCCTTTCCATCTGTGTTCCATTGAGACAGGAATGAATGCTGGTCCAATAAGATGTTTATATGTCAAGAGACACATTGGTATAAATGTTATAGAAGCAAACTATAATGAAATTAGTACGCATTATATTATAGATAAATTACATAATGGAAATGGTAAAATTATATGATTATGTTATAGCGAGCGGTTTTAGTATCTACGCATATTGAACTGTCCAGAAACTTGAATAGGGTGATGAGGAGCATGCAGCAGAAGAGAGAGAGAGAGAGAGAGAGAGAGAGAGAGAGAGAGAGAGAGAGAGAGAGAGAGAGAGAGAGAGAAATTAGTAGGATACAATAGAGTTTATTATGAATCATATAGAGCGACTACATCACAACAATTTCACATTACCACAGAAAATTGATCACACGAAAAATAATATATATATATATATATATATATATATATATATATATATATATATATATATATATATATATGTTTGTATATATATATATATATATATATATATATATATATATATATATATATATATATATATATATGTTTGTATATATATATATATATATATATATATATATATATATATATATATATATATATATATATATATATATATATATATTCGAAAATGCCTACAAAATTGTATTTAAGACAAGTTTTACGAATTTACGATAGAGTAAAGAAATACCGTTCCTCGAAAACTTTGCATCACCAAAATTATGGTTAATATTATTACCTGCTTTTCTTAATAAGCGTTCTCCTTTTAGCCAATATTATGGGGATAGATAAAAAATTCTATTAGGACGTTACCTTGTTCACGAGGTCATTATAATACTTATTATTCCTCCACAAAGCAGGTTAACATTCTAATTGTATTATTTATTCGTTAGTATATGTATGTTTGTCTTATCGATGTATTTTAATCATCAAGACTAATAATAATAATAAAAAAACATTAATGGCGGTCTATGTAAGTGTCATTGATAAACTACTGTTTATACGTATCTGGATAACTCATTTAATTTTGTCGAGGCTTAGAATGATGAATAACAAACAGAGACACAGAGACACACAAACACAGACACAGACATAGACAAACAGACACACACGCACACACAAACACATATATACATATATATATATATATATATATATATATATATATATATATATATATATATATATATATATATATATATGTATATATATATATACGTATATATATATATATATATATATATATATATATATATATATATATATATATATATATATATATATATATATATGTATATATATATGTTTATGTGTGTGGATATATACAGCATATATATCCATAAACACATATTGTGAATATATATATATATATATATATATATATATATATATATATATATATATATATATATATATATATACATATATATATATATATATATATATATATATATATATATATATATATATATATATATATACGTATATATACATATATATAAATAAATAAATATATATATATATATATATATATATATATATATATATTTATATTTATATATATATATATATATATATATATATATATATATATATATATATATATATATATATATATATATATATATATATATATATATATATATATACAAATACAAACACACACACGCACACACACACACACACACACACACATATATATATATATATATATATATATATATATATATATATATATATATATATATATATATATATATATATATATATATATTAAATAATATATACATAATGTATATATATTTAAATAATATATATATAATGTATATATATTTAAATATATATATATATATATATATATATATATATATATATATATATATATACATATATATATATGTGTGTATGTATATATATATATATATATATATATATATATATATATATATATATATATATATATATATATATCTATCTATATATATATATATATATATATATATATATATATATATATATATATATATATATATATATATATATATATATATGGGTGTGTGTATATATGTTTGTTTGTGTGCGTGTGTGTTTGTGTGAGTGTGTGCATCAATCTACATATATTTACAAAGCATTTTAATTATTCATCGACCTGTAACGACTTCATAACAACGGTAGATTTTCCACCCGATTACATTTGAATAACATTTTCTTAATGGCTTAATTTTTGTATACAGTCTGGTGTATTATTATCTTCAAAGTATGGTTTATTTTTTCACACAATGACATCTTATCATTAGGAAGATTTTTTTGGATAATCAAAAATTTAATTATTGGGTTATCTGAAATAAGACTTCATATGAATCTCAAAGAATTGAGTTTCACATGCATTCCAATAAGTCAAAATGGAGTATCATATCTGCTGTTACCAAGTGCGATATTTCGTTAAGCTATGATTTTGAATTTTTGAATAATCATTATGAAGAATGGATAGATCAGAACTGGTTGATCAGTGTAATCATGAAATAGTAGTTTTCCACATTTACGCTATCTTCATTATACACGCAGAATGGATAATGTCTTGCTTTGCTAGCACGTTCATAAGACAAACATGTTTATGTAAAGAATTAATTTTATCAGATAATGCTGTAAAAAAATCTTCCACCAAATTCAGGATTAGAGTAATGAAAAAGAAAAGAAAAAAACGTAGTCAACTAATTAGAAACTTGCAGCTCGTGTGAATAAGAAAACGCTTTATTACTGTGAATTCTAATTTTCAGATATATTGATTCATTAAGCCAAGTAACTTAATTGGATTGGATATCGGTTCTGGTTTATTTATGTCGTTACTCTCTATCACGTGTTAGTGTGAAAATAATGTGTATTTATTTTATAATTCTACATTTTTAAAAACAGTACCAATTCAAGGGAATTCACACTTTCAACTTCCATCAAAATATCTAAAGGAAATTTGTAAGCACCAGCGCAGACTGAAAATGCTAATGTTATCCCAGGTGATTCATTATACAGTTTGTCCTGATTCAAATCACTGACGTCTAGTCATACAGTGTGAATAAATATAGGGAGAGGCTATTGGAGAGGGTCTGATAGTTCTATATGTCATGTCTTCAAAAATCATTCCCTTGCTATAAAAGTCTGTGGGTGGTGCGGGGTTGTCTTGGTTTAGAACATTTGTATATTTGTTCCATCACTATTTTTTATTTATTTATTTATTTATTTTTTTAAATTATAATAATCTCCTCCTTCCTCTCTTGTAACTAAAAACTATTAAACTAATCAATGCCTCTAACGATGGGACTAAATTCTAGGTTACTCACCATCATATTAATTAAGTTCTTTGTCGTAAGTAAAACTGCAAGATTGTATACTCCATATGTATAATGAATAAAAAAGTTTTTGTCACTACCAGGACTGCATTAAACATTGATCTCTGACTACTTATGTTACGTTTTCTAGCATGCTCTCTTCCCTCTCTCACATTTATCATCCTATCACCCAGAGCTTTCTTTACTCCATCCATCCATCCAAACCTTGGTCTTATTCTAGTACTTCTCCCATCAACTCTTGTATTCATGACATTCCTAAGCAGATAGCCACTTTCCATTATCTCAACATGGCCAAACAACCTCAACACATTCATATCCACTCTAGCTGCTAAATCATTTCATAAACTAGTTCTCACCCTCACTATTTCATCATTAACCCTATCCAATCAAGATACACCAGCCATACTCCAAGACACTTCATCTCCAACACATTCAATTTTTTTCTCGCCTTCTCTTTCATTCCCCACAACTCCGATCCATACATCACAGTTGGCACAATCACTTTCTCATATAGAACTCTCTTTACATTCATGCCTAATCCTTTATTCTGTACTACTCCCTTCACTGCCCCTAACACTTTGCATCCTTTATTCACTCTCTGGCCTAAATCTGCTTCCACTCCACCATTTGCTGCAACAACACACCCCAAGTACTTGAACTGATCTACTTCCTGAAGTAATTCTCCATTCAACATGATATTAAATCTCGCAGCACCATCCCTTCTCGTACATCTTATAAAGTTGCTCTTACCCACATTAACTCTCAACTTCCTTCTCTCACATATCCTTCAAAACTCTGTCACTAATCGACCAATCCTCTCTTCAGAGTTTACAGCCAGTACAGTATCATCCACAAACAACAACTTATTTAACTCCCATGCATGATCACTGTCGTCTATCAGTTTCAATCCTCGACCAAGCACTCGAGATTTCACCTCTGTCACCACGCTATGAACAAACTAATTAAACAGCCATGGTGACATCACACATCCCTGTCTCATCACCACTCTCACTGGAAACCACTCGCTCATATCAGTTCCTATCGTAACACATACCACATTGCTTCCCTATCAACTCTATCATACGCTTTCTTCAGATCCATAAATGCAACATATACCTCCTTGTGTTTTGCTAAATAGTTCTAGTATATCTGCCTAACTGTAAGTGGCATAACTTAAAAATCACATGGAAAGTGGAAATTCAACAACCATATTACAGAAAATAATTTACGTATACAAATATCGTTGTAAAATTCAACAAACAGAGTAACAACATTAGCCAAAAGCAATTGGAGTTAAAATGACAGTAACTAATTATGATTATTGCCTAAATTAATCTTACTGAGAGAAAAATAATTCCACTCTAATCACATGAGCTCGACCATTTTAATCATATCCCCAGATCATGTTACATATCTAGTTCTTGTTTTCATATTTGAAAGTATCTTAATTTCTAGCATATTTGATATATTTTGTTTACTTCACAGGAATCGCCTAACACGGTGTTGGTTTTCAGAGTCATAGTAAGATTATTATTTGCAAGACCCACATATTCTCGATGTAATGTAATGACATGATTTTCCATGTGTAAAATAAGTACTCACTCTGTTACAGGTAATTAAAAGTACTCATATATGGAATTCTCAAATTAAATGTACTAGTATATATGTACACAATTACGGGGAATTCTTAAATTAAATGTACATATATATGTACGTACTTGATTGCAGGGAATTCTCAAATTAAAAGTGCTTATATATGTAAGTACCTAATTGCAGGGAAATCTAAAATTAAATATACTTTTATATGTAGGTACTGAATTGCAGTAAATTCTCAAATTAAAAGTACTTATATGTGTATGTATTTAATGTCAAGGAATCTAAAATTAAAAATAATTTTCAGGGAATTCTCAAATTAAAATTACTTGCATATGTAGGTACTTAATTTTAGGGAATTCTCAAATAAAAACTGCTTATATATGTGTGACCGTAATTGCATGGAATTTTTAAATTAAAAGTACTTATATATTATGTAAGTACCTAATTGGAGGGAAATCTAAAATTAAATGTACTTTTATATGTACAGTAGGTACTTAATCGGAGGAAATTCTCAAATTAAAAGTACTTATATATGTATGTACTTAATGTCAAGGAATCTAAAATGGAAAATACTTATATATGCAATTACTTAATTGCAGGGAATTCTCAAATTAAAAGTACTTGCATATGTAGGTACTTAATTTCTGAGAATTCTCAAATTAAAACGGCTTATATATTTGCGGCCGTAATTGCAGGCAATTCTCAAAATAAAAGTACTTATATATGTAGGTACTTAATTACGATGAATTCACAAAAGGCTAGTTTAAATCAAATATCATAAACAGAATCCC
>NC_090728.1:133131696-133154196 GCF_036898095.1 Palaemon carinicauda
AAATAAGAAGGAAATTAAAAGATAAGGAGAGGGAGAAGGGATAGAAATAAAAAGAGTTGTGAAGACAGGCCAACACAATACCGAAACTAGAAGTCTAATTTGAAGATGTGGCAAAGTTTTTGTTCCGAGGGTTTCATGTTCAAAAGAACTCTAAAGTCCACAGACTTCTCAATAGCTAAAAACACAACGAAATATCTGAGGCCTCTTTCAGGTTTATTAATAGAGGGACATAAATAAGTGGATTATAGTTAAATAAAAAAATAAATAAATATCTATATATATATACATATATATATATATATATATATCCATGTATATATTTATATGCATATATGTGAAATATATATATATATATATATCCATGTATATATTTATATGCATATATGTGAAATATATATATATATATATATACTGTATATATATATATATATGTATATATACATATATATATATATATATACATATATATATATATATATGTATATATATATATATATATATGCGTGTGTGTGTGTATGTGTGTGAGTGTTTGCGTGTATGTGTGTGCGAGTACCTAAATTAATATTCATTTTTTTTATATATATTTTCATTCTTAGCCAGTACTGAGACTCTTATTAGATATTATTCCATGACTCTGTGAGTCAACAAATAACAAATCTATTCGGATACCTAATTTTATACCACATTGCTCACAAAGACAAGTTAAAAAGAACTACACTAGTGTTTCACTGATTGCTTAGTTTCCCAAAGGTAATAATAAGATTTATTGTAGCCGCCAGAAGGTTTCATATCCATTCCTTAAACACTCTTTTATTTTTTATTACCGAAAATGCTAAGAAAATTCAATGAACCCAGACGAATACATAAGACTATGTAATTATATGATCATCTAAATTAGGAATTAGTCACTTTCATATCAAATAAAAATCTTTTAGCATGATTTTATTATATTCCTGAAATATTTGAAGAAACTGTTCACATACTCTTTTAAATTTTCTACAACCTTTCTTTTCTTCCAGTTTTTGAGGTCAGCATAATAACGTGTTTGACGACGTGAAAATTGTTGCATTTACTCGAAACAGAAAAATAATAAAAAGAATGACCATCACAAATACGTTTACAAAACAAATTATCACAAGCAACAGTGTTTACGTTTATTTCATTTGGACAGGAAAATAAATCGGTTATAGGTTATATGGTGTGTTTATTCTGTTGTTCTTTGGATTATGTTACATAGTTGTAGCAATCTAATGTTATTTTAACATCATACATACATTCCGTTGATAAATAAACATATGGACTTTCCAATTAGAAAAAACGATTTATCCATTTTTTTTTATATTTTAGCAGATGCTGAAAAATTAGAATTTTTATTCTAATACAATCAAGTAAATCTTAATACTACTTCCTATTTAGGAGAAAAAGTAAAAGCTGTCCAACAGATTTATTCTACATCAACATTGAATGGGATCATATTTCGAATTCATTTACCTCTACACTAATATTATGAAGAGGGAACCTGAGGTGGTAACATGGTAATAGATTTCTTTGCTATTCTATGACTTTCATCAAAAGTAAATTCTATTTTGCCACACTTTATCAATTAAAGAAAACATAGGCAAAATGCATACTTAATATTTCAAGTCAGTGTTAGCTACTTTGAACTGAGAACCGACGCACTAAAGCTATGTTACCATAACATTTGACTTTAACCGTATCTAGTTATGATGGTTTGTTAAATTATGTAGAAGCTATAATTTCAATCCACTCATCTATCTATATATCTATCACTCTATCTGTATATATATATATACTATATATATATATATATATATTTATATACCAATAATAAATATAATATTTATTCAGATCAACGCAAGTATTATCACAAACACCGTTTGTCTTCTTTGTAGAAAAAAAAAAATACATTCTCATAGACATGCCTTTATTATATTGTCTAATTTTTTACGGTCTCACAACACACTGCAAGATATATTGTGTATTATGGAAGTAGCATTACTGTTTGTGAAATTAAGATCGGATGAAAAAATGCCAATAAATATGTGTTTTCACTGCAAACCTTAGCTAAAGAATCCAATAAGGAGAGATCTTTCTCAAATTTTGATGGTAAGACTTTAATAAAGTTATTTAAAGCTCCCCATTGGAAGTCTGAAGTTATTACATTTTCTTGAACTGCCAAAGTAGAATGATATAATTTTGACTATATAGAAAATATCTTCCAAATGTTTATTTACTTATGTAATACCACCTGCATATGGATTTAAACAGAATAATGAGAAATCTACATTAGATGATACATACATACCTACATGTCCGCATGCAAACACACTCACAAAGAAAGCCTCGTGAATGTAAAACTGGATACTTTTAACATTGTAAAATGAAACTAAAAGAAGCTAGTTAGTTTTAAAAAAATTGAAACAAATGGCCGATTATGGCTGATGAAACAAGGCGCCATTGAGTAAAGAGATAAATCACTTTCATGCAATAAGTAAAAAGAGAGAGAGAGAGCGATGTGTTTGTTGAATCACAATGGAGTTTTACAGGGAAAAGATAGTTATAGTGATTGTTCAAGTTCTCGAAAAATATAATAGTAAGAGCGAAAAAGGAAGTTAAAATTATTAGATATTGTTCCGCTGGGTTTGAAGAACGGGGTTGAGTGTATACCCAGGGAGGCTTTATTGGATGACGTAGGTGTTACAGTAAGAACTAATGAAATACCTAGCATGGGTCAATAAGAAGAGAGCCTTTGGTAAGTATATGGCTTCAAAGGCTAGGAAATATGGTTAATGAAAATATATTGAAAAGTATACTAATGAAAACTCACGAAAAAAAAAAAAAATATTTGCTCGCAAATAAAGTTTATTAAAATTAGATTGATCGAAGAGTAATGTCTAACGGTATATCAAATCCTCCTCGGAGAACATCAGCAATAGAAGTGAAAGGAAGTTTAAAAATAATGCTAATGGAACAAAGAGGCAACATCAGAAAGAAGCAAATATTACATATAAGGAGAAGTTTCATGAAGCTCTCAGCGGGTATCCAAAAAATAGAATATTGAGAAAATGACTTATTAATACGTTTTGGAAAGCAAAGTCCCCTTTTGGTAGAAGAAAGGAAGATTAAAAAAAATGCTGAAAGGTTATAAGAGATTTATTAGAGATATAGGTTGAGATGCACAGTAGTTTCATGGTAGCAGTGATCGTGCTAGAATAATATATATATATATATATATATATATATAATAAATAATATATATATATATATAAATATGTATATTATTCTAGCACGATCACTGCTACCATGAAACTACTGTAACATCTCAACCATTATCTCTAATAAATCTCTGATAACCTTTCATCATCATATATATATATATATATATATATATGTGTGTGTGTGTGTGTGTGTGAGTGTGTGTGTAACATATGTACTATATATATATACAATATACATAATATAGTCACTGTCTATACAAGCTTGCCGACCAAGGTTCGATTCCCGGCCGGAGCCAAGCTCTTGTCTTTGTGTGATTTTTGCTGGGGCTCTGATCCCGAGGTCGTTAAGAGAATCCAGACATTAATGTATCAAAAATATATATGGCTTATTTGAATATGAAAAACACGTAAAAATGTGCAAAATTTATCATATATATATATATATATATATATGTAATATATGTATATATACAATATACATAAATAAATACATACACACATTATATATATATATATATATATATATATATTTTATTCAATTTTATGTATAGGAGTCGGATAACAATAGCTTCGTAATGACAATATCGAACTTTCTGGAAATTCTTTAACTTTTACCCCTCAAGCACTGACAAGGATAATGACATCACTATATCATGTTGTATACCATTAGACAGGGAATTGAATTATGCACATTTCGGCACTAGTTTCATGCCAATCGCATACAAATTGCTACAATATGGCAAAAAGACGTATTTAACCTTTCCGTGACCGTGGTCTTGACTTATGAACCGATCACTACTGAACTTTAATTAAATTTTCCCCTTTTTCTTGGTCAGTCACCCCACCAAATTTATGAAATTCGGTGAAAAAGTTTTCAGCTATGCGAAGGATAAACGCACAGACAGACATAGAAACTAATAAATACACACATATCAAAGCATAGCCTTTGCAATGAAGTTGGCTAAAGCAGTTATGACTATTTCTGCAGATATGGAATTTTTAATACTCCATTGAACTGTGCCTGCTTCAAAATCAAATAGAAGTAATAATCCTTTTCCTATGTTGAATTGATTTAAATTTTATCATCTTTTATTTTATAGCCATGGCCTTTGCAACATCTATATTTATTTTCGAACAAGTTACCCGTCAAAAGTTATTGAAAAAGTTCATGTAGCTTTTAGTGGGAACAGCTCCCTTCCTCTGTAAGTATTTAATTTAATTTTTATTTTTTTTTTAAAGGGGTCGGTGAAATATTTACCAGATAGGGAAAAATTAACATGAGATTTTTTTTTTTTATTTCGCTGCGAAACTTACTTTCTCTATGCAAAGACCAATTACTTTGTACCACTTGTGTGTCACACGAGCGTATATAGTAAGCACATTTCTCTTTTTTGTATATATTATCCTTTGTATCTTCGCTCTCCCCTCACAGAGACAGCAGCTTGTCTTAACCTGTGTTCATAATGCATTGTTAACTGTTAACAGAATTGGTTACCGGTTTGATAAGAAATACGATGTCAGTAATTTAAGACCTTCTTACCGGAACCCACTATATATATATATATATATATATATATATATATATATATATATGTATTGTACAAAGTCTCAGTTGCTTTCATATTCCTTTTGAGTTACAAACTACTCATGGCCCATTATATTGGTGACCCCGGAAGTCGACTCGCTCCTGCCGCCTTCCCTCCCATCACTGTTTCTATGACGAATCCACGAAAATTGGCGGCACCCCATTGAAACTTTCGTTGCTCCCCAGCGGAGAGGTGTTTGCTTGGTTTCAGCCCACAGAAGTCCAGTTCCTCATCAAATGCGTGACTCGCTCAACCACCAAAGCAGATTATGTTGTTGTGGTGATACCCGGGGACACCTTCCCGGAAATCTCTAACAAGTTTCGTAAACAATGGAACTTCCCCTTCTGTGTATGTTACGTGGATGACATACTTGGGTTCTCTTCCTCAAAAGAGGAACACCTCCATCACCTGCGCATTGTGCTCGAGTGCCTGCAACAAAACGGACTTGTAGTCCGGTACAACAAGTGTACCTTTGGCGCCAATGAAGTGTCGTTTTTAGGACACGACATTACCCCTCCCTGAGAAGGTAGCAGCCGTTCAGAACATTTCCATGACCTCGACCGACAAAGCACTGCAGGAAATTTTGGGCATGATCAACTATTATCACGGTTTTCTACCAGGCATTGCCACCACTCTTGCTCTCCCCTAAGGCTCTCTCAAGGGCAAGCCAAAAGACCTGAAGTGGGGCCCCCTTCAAGAAGCGGTGTTTTGCAACGCAAAGAATACCCTATCAACCACTGCTGCACTCACTTTTCCCGTCCCTCATGCCCCCCTCCTTCTCTCCACCTATGCCAGTGACATCTCAATTGCTGCAGTATTCGAACAGGTGGATAACGGTTGCCCGCCCCCCACCCAGCCCCCACCCCCGATTAGCCTTCTTCTGCAAAAAACTGTCCTTGGCAAAATTGGGTTATTCTATTTTCGATCACGAATTGGAAGCGGTGCACTTGGCTGTTCGTCATTTTCGCTATTTCTTAGAAGGTACGGCCTTCCTCCTTCGCATAGATCACATGCCTCTGGTGCATACCTTCCCTCGATAGTCTGACGCCTGGTCCGCCTGTCAATGCCGACATTTCTCCGCCGTGACTAAATACAATTACACCCTTCAACATGTCCCTGGGAAAATTAATCACATTGCCGATGCACTGTCAAGAAACTTGTTACCCGCAGTTCAACTGAGATTGGATTATAACGCCTTGGCTGAAGCCCAACGACAGGATCTAGAGTATCAAGCATGTAGGACATCTTGCACATCCCTCTGTTGGGAAGACGTCCCTTTCGACAACTCCGACACCACCCTCCTCTGTGACGCCAGTACTGGCATACTGCGACCATGGATTCCTACTTCCATGCGCCGACAGGTGTTTAATTTCATTCAAAGCCTTTCACATCCCTCGTGCCACTCTACTGCACAGCTGCTGAGGACGAAGTTCTTTGGCACGCCATTATCAAGGATGCTAAGAATTGGGTCCGCGCCTCTACTTCTTGTCAAACTTTCTAAGTACATTGGCACATGAATTCAGGAGTGGGTACCTTTCCTAACCTCAGTGTCGTTTTATCTACATTCATGTTGACGTTGTACGCCCCTTACCCACATCACAATGACATCACTAGCTGTTTACCGTCATCGACCGCTTCACTCGTTTTCCTAGAGCCAATCCCATGCAAACTACAATGTACGCCTCATGTACATCTGCCTTACACTCAGGATGGATAGCAAGATTTAGTATCCCTGAGCATATTACTTCTGACAGGGGTACCACTTTCACCTCTCAATTGTATACATCATTAGAGAATCCCCTGGGCATCATCCTACATTAGACTACTGCCTACAACCCTGCTGCCAATAAAATGGTTGAACGTTTTCACTGCACCCCGAAAAGAAGCTTTGATGTCCCGCTGCAAGGATTCCTACTGCATTACTCAGCTTCCTTGGGTCCTCCTGGGACTAAGGACGACTCCTAAAGATGCTCTAGACATCTCGGCAGCTGAAATGATGTATGACGACCAGTTGGTCGTCCCTGCCGAATTTTTCCCTTCTGCAACTTCCTCCAATGATCTCCAGCGCATACGTCCCATTGTGGGAAAATTTACTTCATACCGCCAGACTTACAAGTCCCCATGAAAGCATCACATACCAACAGACCTGCACTCTGCACTGCATATCTTCCTACGCAACGACACTAGTAAGCCAACGCTGATACCCCTTACACCGGCCCTTTCCTTCTGATCCGATGTAATCTGAAAGGATTCCTACGAAACATTCAAGGAATAGAATACTGCGTCTCCATTGATCATCTAAAAACTGCTTATCTTCTGCCAGATGACCCGCATACAGTTCACCTCTCTAGATCAGGACGCTCTATTCAACATGTTCATTATGTCATTTTTAGGGGGGAGCCATGTACCAACTGTGTGTCACACGACAGTACATAGTAACGATATTTCTCTTTTTTTCATATATTATCCCTTGTATCTCCTCTCTCCCCTCATACTGACAGCATCTTGCTTTAACCTGTCTACATAATTCATTGTTAATTGTTAATGGAGTAGGCTGCCAGTCAGACAAGAAATAGCATGTCTGTATTTTGTGACCTTCTTACCCGGACCTAGTGTGTATATATACTCGATGTGTTGTAATAAAGACTCAGTTGCTTTCATTTCGCCTTTGAGTAACAACATACTCTTGGCCCGTCAAAATTTTTATCATGAATTGAATGTTAATCTTAATTCAAATCCTCCTCCTGTATAAATGCGAGATTACAGAGTAAAACAAAAAAGAAGTCAACAATACTCGATTTTTAAAACACACCCGAAATTTAAAAACAAAAGCACACGCATTCTTAATGTGCAATTAACTATTTAAAGAGTAGCAAGTTTCTAGAATAAAATGATGTTTCCCCAAAAATAGTGGTTTGCTGATGAAATCAGATGGCATATTTAATGAAAAAAGTCCGCGAAGTCGTGAATCTGCGACGGTCGAACCGCAAAGTAGCGAGGGCTCACTGCTTCCTAAAGGATATATGTACTACAATGATATTCCCAGAGAATTTTACCTTAAGGTATCCAGAATTCTAACTCCGGGCGCGAATACCCTTAAATTTTCTCTCAAGGATATTGCATAATATCAGGGACGTATTCTTGACACGCCTCAAAGCAATCTGCACCCTTAATAGAGTTTACGCTTCGAGGAGGTGTGGCCAAATAAAAGGGGGCCGTATGAAGGCTACCTCAGTCTCGTACTACTATAGTGTATGATAATAGCGCCATTCCAACAATGGCGGACATTCCTTGTAGCATTGAGCATGGTGTTACAGATACAGTACCACAGGGGGGATACTGTGAAGATCTTTTCTTTTTAGAAGAGATGGGTGTGTCCATCAGGACGACATGGCTATCTCAACCAAAAATAGCATACCAGAGCATTAGTGTATCTGTGGATTTTCATCAGTGCCTTAACCTTATAGCAACCTTTTCTATGGTCATGGGGATCAATTGAGACAAGTGACGTCACCGTTATTCGTTACCATCACTAATCATAAACAATGTTAGTGCTCCCTGCCTCTTACAGGGAAGAGTCATCTAGACAGTAGAAAAGGGGTCTGGAAGTTAACATATATTGTATGACCAAACATAAGTATACGCTGAATATACAAATAGCCTCATAGTTGTATATTTTGCTAAAATAACATCAGTGTCTCTTATATCTATATTTTGATGCATACAAATATATGCGGGATACTTACTTTGGTAAGTTGAAGAACTCTGGCTTGTATACATGCAATTGTCTGGCGAAAGTGGATGCACTACATTCTAATAGACATTTATTCCTAATAAATAAGTAAAAGAAATGTTTAGTAAAACGAATGTAGTATGACAATGGGATTATACCTGTAATGAGTACAGAGACTATATTTCTTTCTTGAAGGAAGAAATGATGGGTGCCAATTTCAGACTGAAGAAAAATTATAAAACAATTTCCCTTCATAATTCCTGTACTGATTACTTCTATCTGCACTGTGTACTTTGTTCACCGGCAATAGTGCTATCTGTATAATTCCACACCTTGGATTTTGAACAAAGCTAATAACACAATGGTAACATTTAATCAAAAGAAGTCACACCTAGGAAGGATGACCTCTTCTCCCTTTAATGGACAGTCCCAGTCAATTAGCTGTTCATCGTAGAATTCAGACGGCAGGTTAAATATTCTACCTGGCGTCACCACATATTGCTTCAGATCATGGACTTGTCTAGCATAGTGTTTGTAGAACACTCTGGATGATTCTCATCCGTTACATGTGCGAGGACATGTGAGGTCCCAAACCATTAACTGTTTACCACAGTAATTAGGAGGCAGGTTTTAATACACTATCTGCCGCCACTACAAAGTGTTTCAGTTCATGCACTTGTTTTGCATATGATTTCCATCCAGTGTATGAACGAAGGCAATATAAGTCCTTATATTGATAGAAGTTCAGTGAAGAAGCAATCTTTCTTGGATCATGACCTGTGGCAGTACTGTCCGTATCCGCTCTATGAATAAAGTAGGTGAGCTTCACCCTTAGTTGTTTTAGGGATAAATTTGATCCAGAAGTCTTTTCCTCTAAAGAGCTGTCCTCCCCTGAAGTCTGAAGTTCTACGAAGATAGACCTTTAGACACTCTACAGGATATACAGAGACATCTTCCTTCAGAGTGCAGATTCTTCAGGGAACCCACTTCTTAGTGGGTAGCTCGTTTTTAGTGAGAAAGGATGGATCAGGAAAGAGATTTAGTTCTCCCACTTCCGTGAATTGAATGTGACCCTCATCTCTGGATAGGGCCACTATTTCACTAGCTCTAGCCCCGGAGGCGATAGCAAACAGAAAAATAACCTTTTGCGTTAGATCCTTGAGAGAACAATCTTCAATGTTCACAGATGAGGCATAATGTAAGACCTTGTCAAAAGACCAAGAGATGGGCTTTGGTGGTACTGCGGGCCTAAGCCTTGCACATGCCTTCGGAATCCTATTAAAGATTTCATTCGCCAGATCCACTTGAAAGGCATATAGGAGAGGCCTAGTCAAGGCATACTTGCACATATTTATCGTATTGGTCGCCAGACCTTGGCTATGAAGGTGGACAAAAAAGGTCAGACAGAAGTTCATTGAAATTTCTTTCAATCCTTTTGCTTTGACAAACGCAACCCACTTTTTCCAGGGAGACTCATATTGTTTTCTAGTTGACTTGGCCTTTTATTTTTTTAAGAATTCTATATTGCCTTCTGAGATCCCAAACCTTTTTCTAACCACTAGAGCGAGAAAATCATGAAATGAAGGGTTTGGGTTCTCTGTGATAAAACGAAGGCAGTTAATTTCTGAACCTTCGGAAATATACCTAGGATCAGAGCTAGGACCAGCATCATCTAGTCTATCAGCCCCACTAGAAGATCCTCGTATGGGACTATATAGCGAGGTAGCTTCTTGAAGATGCTTGAGATGTCTGCGTCCATGGACCATTCCAACTCTATCGGCTTCGATCGAAATAGAGTATCTACCGTCACAATGTGGATCAGTTGTAAATGAACTGCTGGTAGGTGCCATCCCTTTAAGAGAGGGATGAATAACTTCATCAAGACTGTATGAGACGTTCGATTGTGACGTCTTATTATCGCTTCGGTGTCCCATATCAGTCGTAGTGACCCTGATCTGTGTGGAGGGGGCTTCCCAACTCATGAAAGAACCAGCAGAGTCTTGGGACTTTCGTGTCTTAATTTTTGTTAGAGAAGCGATTAAAGAGGGACCCATCTCAGTCTTTTTTTATCTCTTCAAGCGTTTTATGAGTGTTTTCTCCAGGCTCTTAACGCATCTTTTGGGTGTGCCCTTGGCACCAGGTCTGTCTCTATTGCAAACTGGGGAAAGTTTACTGCTTTTCCCTGTTGGCATTATGGAAATCTGACTGATTACCTGAGTTCCTTGACAGACCTCACGAGCTCCTTTTATATTCTCAAGGGAAAGGAGAGTTGATGTGACTGAGGGCTTCGATGGTTTTTTAACCATAGAAACCCCTGAGCTGGAGAAAGTCGAGACTTCTAGAAGCTTATCTTGCATCCGTGATGTCCCGGGAACCGGGTCATCTTTTTGAATGCACATTGGCCATATACATCGGGTGCTGCCCACCCCAGCCTCTCGATCAGGTATATTAATACCTGAACTATTTGTAGGCTTGACTTTGACGTGACTAAGTTCGTCAATCCTATAAAGATACTGTGAGTCCGACACGTATCTTTCCTAGGATGAATGTTACTCTCTCTAACATGAATTCTAGATAGGAGGAAGTGGGGTGGTTGACTGGAGGGTTCCGAAGGACACCTTTCAGGTCTGACAAGACTACGAACACCCCTAATTGGAACAAGGTCCATATGTTCAAAAGGATTAATATTCAGAACTTGCGGGTTTTTATGAACTTGTTGAGTGACGACAAGTTCAGAATGACTCAGAGATTTCTTGAATCCTTCTCGTGAACAAAAAACAGCTTTCCCTGAAACTCGATGAGCTATAGTTTTCTTACCACCTGTGTGCTCTATAGCTCTCAGGTATACTCCTCCAGGAGGGTTTTGAACTGAAGGAGAAGGTAAGGAAACGATGGTAGGGACATTTCTGTTTCCCATCAATGGCTCATCTTGAATAAGCTTTGGACCGAAGGATTGAAGGTCCTGCGATCCTGAGGGAATGGTCCCCCTAGCCTAAGTATCTTTATGCTTCGAATAGTCAGTAGGCTTAGACTTTTGACCATCTCCCTGTAACATCGTGGTCAGTGGAATAGTGGGATGTTGTTGAGCAGCCCGGATATTTCCAGCATTTTTTATCTTCTTCTTAGGTTGGGGACCCATAATCACGGAAGATTTTCTCTTTGAAGGAATGCCCCATTTTTGGAGAAGACTTATGTTCTTCATGGTGGTGTTCTTAATTACTTCTTTAATGACCTCGTGTGGGAAGAGGTCTTTACCCCAGATGTTGGAAGATATTAGCTTCCTTGTTTCGTGTTTCACTGTTGCATCAGCGAACACAAAATCTCTACATGCTCTCTTAGTCTTCATAAAGGCGTAAAGGTCCTTCACCAAGGTAGCCATATGCATTTGGGCTATGACCATGAGCACGTCTGGGGTATTTTCGTATGTTGAACACAACTCTAGGTGTCGCAAGTCTCTCCTTTGACTCATGTTCATTATACAAGAGCAACTCAGACAATTTAGGAAGACATATCTTGAATTGTCAACTTGCGACATCCTTGTCTAATTTTCCTACTGAAAATGTCAAAATTAACTTCCTTCCAATCCTTTTCCTGTCCGGGTAACGCTGGTGATAAAGGCTTGCACTCATCGAGTTTGGGACATGGCTTGCCCGCCTCTACCGCTTTGGCAACAGAAGTAAATGCCTTCCCCATAAAGGGGAATGAGAGTGAAGTAGGAGCAAGAAAGGAAGGGTATCTGTTATTCAGTGAGAATATCTTCGACTCTTAATAACCCACCTTTTTTAGACTACCTGGATGGATAGTCTTTACCTTATCACGTTCGAGAATCATGACCTCCTTCGGTTCCGTTCCTTTTCTTGACTTTGGTTCGTATTTCAATCGAATCCAACATTTAGGGACAGCATCAAAGCTTGGCCAAAATTGAATTTTGTCCAAAGGAACAGCACCTATTTTCTCTGAGTTGTAGAGATTGCCATTTGAAATCGGCATCTGCTACGCAAACCTCAAGGGACTGGTTATGGAGCATGTTGGTAGGTCTTGATTCATGGGTTGTTTGACTGACGCTTGGGAAGCAACAAGAGAAGCTTTACGAGGCTCTATCTTGCGTCTTACTTCCTGCTTTTTGTTTTGTTTACGAAAGCTCTCTATTTGATTCTTCAACTTGAAATATAATTGTACCACATTATCAAATGGAGGGGTAGAAGACGAAGATATTGACATCGATGGCTCTATAGCCGGCATAGGCGGAGGAAATTCCGACACAACATTTTTCTCTTCTACCTTGGGGTACTTCTTGCCCTTAATCGCAAAGGTTTTCTGGCCGTCAGGGGATGTAGTCTGCTCCTGAGGCACTACTATTTCCTCACTTTCTTCTAGAAATAGTAGCTTACGCATCCTATCATTAGGTAGGAAAGTTCCTGGAGAGATCTTTTGAAAGCCTCTCACCCAGTTGCGTAATTTATATTGAGCTGTATCCCTAATCTCCATAGACTTGGGATTTTCAAAACCTTCAGACATTAATGTCCGACATATATTGCAAACGTGTTGGTTCCAATAATGTAGGGAACCAGAAATGATATTGCAGGGGGCATGAAACCTGCAAGTATTATGACCATAAAAATACTTACTCTTGGCCTTGCAGAGGACTGCAGCACAAGGTATCTGGTGTTCCTCCTGTAAAGAAAGGAAAAGCAAATGAGTATACAATGGATTATCTCCTTGACAATCAACATGCAAATGTCCTTAACAATAAAGTAGCTTAGGATAATAAGCTATAAAGGGATAGTAGGAGATACATACTTGTGTACCCCTATGAGCAAATGCTGTTACCTCCTCTCAGTATTAACTACATGGAGATTTCCCTATTGAGTAACTCCAAGTAGAAGGGCTCTTACCCCTAGGGGTAGAGAAGTATCAAATCACTGTCACAGAATAATTTTAATACTGTGGGGTCAGGATGACTGATTCTCGATCAGAATATTGAAGAAAACTATTCATTCAATATATGAGCGGTACCAGCGGAATGCTCATACAAGGGTACCCAAGGTATGTCAGAAAATACTACTGTATAATGGTACTGTAGTTTTCTAATTGAAGTAAGTCTATATTGCAATTTACTGACTACTGTACATCATGTATCGTAGTCTATTCATTATGCCGCCTTCATAGTAGCATATGACAGTACGGTCTATCTAGTATGAAGCTAGCTGAACAAGAAAATAAAGACACATATTTGTATTTCCCACTCAGCCTGTTTGCTGTAGTCTTTCTACTATATTAAAATATAGTTTCCTGATCAGGGAGACTCAGGGATAAAGGCTATACCCTTTAAGGGTTAGGAATATATTACTCTTGCCTTGAAGTGTTTAATATTGTAGGGTAATCCTAATACTGATTCTAATCAGGATATTGAAGAAATCATATTTATTCAATATAGGATTGGGCTCAGCAAATGCCTGTGTTGGATATCCAAAATATATAGGATATAACTACTAGTATAAAATATATAGTAGTTTACTATCTGCAGTATAATCTATATTGCAGATATAATGGCTACCTGTATAACATATACAGTAGTTCAGCCGGCATGTTGCCGGCATAGCTAGGCCTGGCTGGCAGTACCCCAGCAACAGAACCTGTAGCAGCAG
Source organism: Palaemon carinicauda (assembly GCF_036898095.1). Taxonomy (NCBI): domain Eukaryota; kingdom Metazoa; phylum Arthropoda; class Malacostraca; order Decapoda; family Palaemonidae; genus Palaemon; species Palaemon carinicauda. The sequence continues at coordinate 133,145,903 of NC_090728.1, forward strand.
TTCAAGGGAGGACTGAAAAACCTTGGGGACAGAAGGGACTTCCTACTCACGGCCATCATGGCCGTCAGCAACCGCCAGCTACCGGCAGCCATCTTGGTCGCCGGCCGAGTCAGCAGTTGCCGGCTGGGCTGGCAGTTGCCGACAGTCTCCAGTTGTCGGCAGCCATCTCGGCTGCCAGCAGTCATCAGCTAACGGCAGGGACCATGGCAGCCGGCAGATGATGTGGTTGGCGGCAGTATGCCCTGCCGTCAGTGAAAGTCATGGCTAGAGAGGGAGTCTGGCTGGCTCCGGCAACCTACCGGAAATGGTAAGGTTGCAAAATGCCGGCCTAAGAAAGACAATGGCTCAGCCATCAAAAGTGGACAGAGGGGTAGGGAACAGTGTCCTGTGACGAGTGTGAAAGGAACTGGCAAAATTGTCAGTCCTACCATCTGTTAAAAGAAACTCTGTTTCAGTATCGGCAGAATCCCAGGGAACAGGAGTGACTCAGTTCTCCATTCCAGAGATTGCTGACACAGTTAAGGGGATTGCGGCACTGCCGCCTCCTCTCAACAAAGAAGAAACAGAGTTCCAGTGCCACGTTATCCTAGGCTAAAGAATATTACTCTTCAGCCCAGAGTACTGTGGCACAGGATTAGTCTTTTAGTCGCAAAGAGAAAATGGTATCCTACCATAACTTCGAGTGCGGTTAACGAGGGCTAACCTCCATTGCCGGCCACCTAGCCGGCAGGGGAATGATGGTATTCTACAACCCATTCGCCCTGCCAGCAGGTCACCGACATAAGACTAAATACTCTGAGATTCTGACTAAATCCCAAAACCTACTGGTATACCACAACCAACGGTTAAGGGAAGAGACAGGACAAACCCTAAGTTAGCCATGTCTGAATAAAATTCAAGGCACAGCTATTAGGGTTGTAGCGTAAGGCTACACTCAGAGAGAAAAATATTACCCTTAAATCTCCGAGGAGACGAGTAATGTTTCATAACATTCTAGGAGGTATCAGTCTCCACTGAATGAAAACCATTCACGAGGGTAACCGGGTAATGTCTGAACGTATAGTAAAACGTCTAGGTTAGGTTACCTAGGCTAGACGACATCTCGGTTACCTAAATCACCGAAACTCTAACTATACGATCTACAGAGAAAAAGGAAAAAAACTATGCACATTATCAAATTTTTACAAGAATAATTGCCTAAATAGCTAAATCATTAAAATAATTAAATAAGGGTATTAAAAACTGGAAGCTGTTCTGCTATCTAAATAACACATGCCTAACGAACGACGGTGCCCATGGCACCTCCAGTAACTGGCCTAGCTCTTAGGCACAATAAAATACTCTAATTTCATTGTGAAACAGGAGCTAAAATATACTCATAGTAAAGACCCGATACTCAACTTTCCAGAGGCAGAAGAAGATGGTGAAAGCATAATTATAATCCTGTAAAACGATCGAAAAGTTAGATCACCAGGGAATACCACCGAGCGAAATCGCTACAAAGAAAAAAGAATGTTCGCCATTGTGGGAATGGCGCTGTTATCATACTCAATAGTAGTACGATAATGGGGTAGCCTTGATACGGCTCCCTTTTATTTTGCCACACCTCCTCGAAGTGTAAACACTATTAGGGATGCAGATTGCTATGAGGTGTGTCAAGAATACATCCCCGATACTATGCGATATGCTTGAAAGAAAATTTAAGGATATTGGCAAGAGGAGTTAGAATTCTTGATACCTAAAGGTAAAATTCTCTGGGAATATCACTGTAGTACATATATCCCTTAGGAAGCTACTTTAAGGAACTTCCATCAGCATGACATGGCTTGAGCCCAAAAAGATTATATTATGACAAGACTAAATTGATTAACAATTCAAATGCTGGATGATAGATTCATCATCATCATCATCATTATCTCGTCCTACGCTTATTGCCGCAAAGGGCCTCGGTTAGAATTCTCCAGTCCTATCTATCTTGAGCTTTCAAATCAATACTTCTCCAGTCATCATTTCCCACTTCACGCTTCATAGTCCTCCGCCATGTAGGCCTGGTTCTCCCAACTCTTTTAGTGCTCTCTAGAGTTCAATTAAATATCATCTCAGCAGTTATTCTATCGTCTTATTATTATTATTATTATTATTATTATTATTATTATTATTATTATTATTATTATTATCATTTTTACCTGCCAAGCTAAAATTCCACTTTGAAAAGCAGGATGCTATAAGACCAGGAGCTCCAAGAGGGAAAGTATCCCAGTGAGGAAAGGAAACAAGGAAAAATAAAATATTATATGAACAGTAACAACATTAGAATAGAATAAACTATAAAAACTTTAACAAAACAAGAGGAAGAGAAATTAGATAGAATAGTATGTCCGAGTGTAAACTCAAACAAGAGAACTCTTACCCTAGACAGAGGAAGACAATGGTGCAGAGGCTATGGTACTATCTAAGAATTGAAAACAATGGTTTGATTTTGGGGTAATTTCTCCTATAATAGTTACTTGCCATAGCTAAAGAGTCTCTTCCACCCTTACCAAGAGGAAAGTAGCCACTGAGCAATTACAGTGCAGTAGTTAACCCCTTGGTTGAAAAGGAATTATTTGGTGATCTCAGTGTTGCCATGTGTATGAGGAGAATCTGTAAAGAATAAGCCAGACTATTCGGAGTATTTGTAAGCAAAGGGAAAGTGAACTGTGACCAGAGAGAAGGATCCAATGTAATACTGCCCGGCCAGTCAAAGGACCTCATAACTCGCAGGGGCTTTCCATCTCTTGATTATTCTAAGGATATCTTTGACTTCAAATACACTGAATTCATTCATGGGCACATCTAGGTCTTTCTTGGCTTCAGGTATGTCAATCAAATTATTCCTTTCATATCTCCTATTCATAACCTCACTAAAGAGCTCCATTCAATGTTGTATTTCTTCATCTTCTCTTGTTATAACAGATCCATCTCTCTTTTTGGGTACATGCATCTTCTTCTTTGCCCCCGTGAATACTTCATTAATAATTCTATGGGCAATCCTTACACCATGGCCACTCGCTGAATTCATAGCTTTGTCAGCGTCGACTGCTTTCCTGTTTAAACATTATTTCCAGTCATTCCTGGCTTTCATTTTGACTTCACTTTTAATACTGAATACTTACCATGATCCATCTTTTAATTTTTATGACTTCCACGAAAACTTTCAGCAATTAATTCATGTTTTTTTGTCTTCTTTTTATAGTACCTCAGGTATCATTTGGCATCTATGGTTTTCTCCTTGCAGCTGCATGTCCCAAGTCTTCACAACTAACTGAATGATATATATTATGAATATCTCACCATTCTTCGTTAATTCTCTGAATGTCTTCTTTTAAAGTCTTCAAAGACAGCAAATCGATTCCTACATTCAACTGTAAATATTTCTCTGTACTTATCTTCTAGGGCATTAGTTGTATCAAATATATGTATTCTATCCATCTTTCTGTTGGATGCTTTCAGTTTTAATTTCAGTGTGGCAATTAGGAGCTTGTTATCACTACCAATATCCTCACCTCTATAGCTTCACACATTTCTCAGAATCCTGCTTTTCTCTTTATTAATTGGTATATGATCGATTTGATTTTTGTAATTGTAACATGGTGAAGTCCAGGTAAATTTGTAGATGTCCTTGTGCTAAAAAAAGAGCATCAATTACATGGTTCTTCAATGTACAAAAACTTAAAAATGTGCTCCTTTTTCCTTTGTAAAGCCAATACCCTCAACACCAATCATATTCTCTGTGCCTTGATTATTCCTTCCAATTTTAGCATTGAGTTCACCGATCACAGTTTTCATATCTGCCTCTAGGAACTCATCTATTACACTCTGCAGTTCTTCATAATATTCACCTTTAATTTATTCAGATAATATATTTTACTTGTGGTATTGAGGTAAACATGGTTGATTCTTACTTCGGAATAATCCTTTCTAGAGTATTATTGTTTGCTTTCTATTTTTTCTTTGGTCGTTTGAAGTCATACAAATAAAGAACGTAATTTTATTTCTGTGACCGAAATAGATTGGATAACTTATTCTAATTCATTACCTCAAAAGGAACATGCATTCAAGGATGTGGAAATAAGTTACAGGATTTATCCCAAGTAAAATGTTTCGAAAAAAAATGTAAAAAGGATTGGTGAATAAAAAGATACAGGTACAAATGTAGTTTATGTGTATTAATTTTTTTTTTATCTAGGATTCTAAGAGCACTATTGCAGCTGAAACCTCAATTAACACTATTTCTAATCCAATTACATTTGAATTGCTGAGATAAGAAAACAACGTTTTGAAAGCTCTTAAAAAAGTATAATATTGTATTTATATTTCAATGGTGTAGGAAAACATAAGATTGATATATTTAGAGTTCCTTTGTGTTCATTTCTTAAACCTTTACTTAGAAATAATAAAGTTACATTGAAATCTGTCTAAACAATTACCTTGAAAAAATCGCTTTGATAATTATAGAATCTGCTAATGGATATGAAAATTAAATAAACCTTTTATTTCAACTCGAGATTCGTTAAATTATGTGAATAAACTCCTCAATTATAGAATATAAGAATTCTTTTACATTTATTTGATGAGATGATATTATGATTGTGTTGTAGGATGATATGATTTCCTTTTTATCTTCGTGATATTTCATGAAAATCTAATTACCGTGAACAGAAAACTCTTTATATATATATATATATATATATATATATATCCATTAACCTTTATCTTTCTCTTATGCTTCTTCTTCCAGAAGGCGAAAGCTTTTCCTTTTATTCATTCTTCCACCACATCTAACCATTCGTATTAAGCCTTCCTCTGTTCTACCTCCAATCGTCACCTATTTTTTCTTCACGACTTCACAGTCACAAAACTTCTGTCATCTTTTACTTCAACAAGAATTTTAACCATTTTTTTTTCAACTATCTCTATATTTCTTTAAAGTATTTCTTACTATAGTTTCATTTCATTTCCTCAAAAGGAACTTAACGTTACAAACTTATGATTGTGTCCCAACACTAGCACTATATTTGGTTATTTATCATCCTAACTTAACAGAATTAATTACTATATCAAACAATTCTATATTCAACTTACTACATATACAATAGAATATCATCAGATTAGTAACATTTTAAACGGCCTATTAAGAAATAATTGTTTGTTTTTAAGAGGAATTATCAAAGGATCACAAAACTATTGAGATAACACAAGTGGACAAATTACTATTTATAGTTACCGATGGAGTCCTCAGTTGCTACTTCTCCCAATGCATTAATTGCAAATGATAACTGTTAAAAGAGTCACTGGGAATCTCGAACGTTGCTCTAGTTACTCATGTAAACATATTGACTTTTATTATAATGATATCAAGGAAGGCATTCCGGAGGGATGTTGTTGTTCTGGTGCTTCACTGAAACCTATTTACGAGTCATGTAATACAAGGATACAGATACCAAGAACATTGAATTTTCTGTGGTGATAGCAAGTAGTTTTAAAGCTTTCTCTCTCTCTCTCTCTCTCTCTCTCTCTCTCTCTCTCTCTCTCTGTCTCGCTACTTTCTTCCTACTGATGGAAATTCCACTGTAATGACGTTGTTGTGGCTACTTGATGAAACATATTTTCTCATTCGAGAAATCAGAAACACTATTCTATTAAATCTGACTTATTCATGGATCAAGGAGTGATTGAACTTTAACTTGCATTGTTTAAGAAAGGATCTATCTAATCATGTTCCTGTGTTATTTCATTATCTTATCCCAACTGGAAAATTTATGTTTTATGTAAGTAATATTTATTATGTTAATTACAACAATATGATATATACCATTCTGGGAACAAAATACAAAAACATTTAATGTTACATCGTTTCCGAACAAGAGAGAGAAAGGAAAACAATGTAGTTTTTGATATCTTTAGTTGTGAATCGTTTTGTGGAAAAGAAAGTTGAAGGCATTGCTCTAATACACTAAGGTAGTGTGAGTCACAAGGAAAACGAATTGTTATTTCAAATAAAGATTTTCCAATAATTCGAAGGATTCTTTAAAAACAGCAATACCATCTTGAAGAGAACTCGCTGCAAATCCTTTCAGGAATTACTTGCCTGAAAATAAGAGAGAGAGAGAGAGAGAGAGAGAGAGAGAGAGAGAGAGAGAGAGATTCAATGATGTCTTGATGAGAAAAACCTTAAATTAAAAAGTTTTTCCTGGTGATCTCTGATAGAAAAGTTTTCAAGAAGTGGTTTGAAAAGGATATCCGCCATCTTTAATTACTCTAAAAGGCTACAGCCTTTTTATACCTGATGTTTCTTGACAGATTTTCAAAGATTGTTTTTAACTACAATCCTTATTTTATGAATCCAAAATATTATTTCAGTACATTCTTTCGATGATATTAATGAATTAAGTATGGAATAATTCAATTAAGATTTAGTTAGGTATTTTCATAAACCTTTCATGAAAATGAAAGGTTTATAAACTATTCCAAAAGTTAGTATCTCTCCAAATATAACAACAAAAAACTTCTGTACACAAATTAATGAGACCCTCAAGCAGAAAAGATGGTTGCAGTCAATGAAATTTAATTTTGCATAAATAGCCGATAACGTTAAAATCAATATTCCGAAATATGCATCCTTTCTATAATTTACATCGCTGCCCTTGCAAGTGAGAGCGCAAGTTACAATTGGGTCAGTAACAACTAATGTTTAAGGAAACAGGAGGACATGCAAGGAATTCGGCAAACTAGTCGGTATATTTGTAATGTAAGAAAAGGGCAAATTGATTACATCTTCGTATCTTGGTTCTTACGTAAATGTGTATTGACTAGAACAAACGATACTTATGTTTTTGATCGAACAAACAATGGTGTCGGAAAGTAATTTTTGTTGTCGTTTGTGTAGTTACTCCACCGTCGGTCTTCTAAGTTATTTAGTACCTCTTTCCCTTATGCTAGATTCATGAACTGCTGCCAGTCTAACGTTTTTCGGAGAATTTATCTTGGATAAAGTAAAACAGACTAGTGTTACCCCTAAACCATTTAACCAGACGTTTGGCTAGAATAGCGAAGTTTGCATCAATAGAAAAGTATTCATAACTTTCGTGCGTTTTATCAAAATGTGCATATTTTACATAAGACAACACACTTGCATTCCTCGCATATATTTTCATGTTTGAGAAATAGTTAGGAATGCGAAATATTAGTGACAAGCATTATATCAATAGAATATTTTTCAATCAAATTGTTGATTTACAAAGCAAATAAAATCATTATAATCGAAAAGGTAGACTTTTTTTTACCACAGAAGCAGATGGTGGGATTTATGAATATGATATCGCTCGTCCACTCATAAATAAAATCCTTTAAAAATTTAGTGGGAACTGGAGTGCATTGATGTAAGCCGCCTAAGTAAAGAGTCTCTTTCTTATACATTGTTCTCGCCCATTTACTCTAAAAAAAAAAAAAAAAACCTCTCTTGAAGTTCTGGAACATAGAGCAATATTCATTTGAATCATGGTAAAATCAGACTTGGAAATGCAAGTTGCTGACCCAATGACTTTCTTATGAAAATAAATATTTAAGTAGGAAAAATTCAAAGCGAAGGAAAGATCCGGAAGTGAAGCATGAATGCTTCTAAGTTATGAAAGAAAAATACTAGTTATATATCCAGAAAATATGAAAAGTAAACATGGGGTGAATAAAATACTATGATTGAAATTATATTTTTACATAGCTTCTATTCATTGAAAGGAGCCCGACACGTGGGTGAGAAGGTTCCATTATAGAGAAATGTTTGACGAAAGACCGACAGGAGACACGGAGAAGGGAGGACTTGATGGTGCGGAAGAGGTTCCAGACAGGTTGGCATTGGATATCCAGGGAGTGAAGGAGGAGGGCCTAAATAAAGGGGGTGAGTGTAGCAATTTCGGTGGCCGTTGGGTGAATATTCTGTATAGCTATGCAAAATACGGCATTCATAACTGAAAAGTTGAACATATTAGTATACTGTATACAGTATTCTGAATTCACGCTATTGAGACAAACGGCTAGCGGGTAAGAAGAATGAGAATATATATATGTATATATATATATATATATATATATATGTTTATATATGTGTGTGTGTATGTGTATAAATGATAAAGAGCAAATGCCTCAATATATATATATATATATATATAAATCATATATATACTGTATATATATATATATATACGTATGCATATATATATACATATATATATATATATATACGTTATATATATATA
>NC_090728.1:133174196-133184196 GCF_036898095.1 Palaemon carinicauda
GAACGTAGTTAGCAGTCAAGTAGCGGGAATTACGTGTTATAACTGCAAACGTCAAGGTCACTTAAGCGCGGACTGCAGAACGAAATTCTGCTCGATTCACAACAGTGCAACCCATTCATATAGCCAATGTTACTTGCGTAAGACACAACAGAATCCTAGAAATGCACTGTCAATTCCACAGTCAGTTCCATATGGAAATAAAATGAAAAATCATCATTTTAACAATAAGAAGAAACAACCAAATGTCAATGCAGTTCAGAGTCCAAAACAAACAAACACTTCTTCGAATATCGCTGAGCCTGGGTTGTCAAACCAGACCCCGCAAGGTCAGACTAATTTTCAGAATGTGCATAGCAAAGCAAATACCACATAGTTAACTCTAGAGGGGAAGAGAGTGATGTTGGGTCAAGGTCATTCATGTCAACATCAATAGTATTGAATAATCAATTTAATGTTTTATCGTATAATTGTGAGACAATAGATTTTCCTATGAAACACACGGCCGAATTAAGTAAAACAGTGCATGCTCCCGTAGATTTGCAACGAACTCATACAATAATAAGTCAAAATGAGTTACGGGCAACCTTATATGCCGTAAATTTAGAACACAAATCCTTTACGTTATTTTTTTACTCTGGTAGTCCACGTAATATCATGGATTTGAAGACACATCATTTGTTGTTTTCGAACTTTCCGATTGAAAAATCCGGAATTAGACTTTCGGGTATAGGAAATAATGAATTAAATGTCATAGGCATAACTCATGTTCAGTTCAAAGTCGGTAAACGCACGTTTACCGATACATTTGTTGTTGTAAAAAACATTAATATGTATCCAGCTGTAATTATAGGATACCCATCCATGGGAAATCAAAACATTATCTTAGCCCCTGCCAAGCACGGCGTGTATATCAAAGGGAAATTCTATAAGTCTTCTAATACCTTAAAATCAGTTTTGGATAAAAAGGAGACGACAAATGTAACCGTAACGTACGTTGAAGAACCAATAACTTTTCTCACTAATAAAGAGATAATATACGCGACCCAGCAGAATTCTCGTTCACCCATAATATCATCTTGCACACAATCTATCGAACCAAACGTACCTTCGAATTTAATAGTGCAAATAAAGAAAACATTACCGGGATCTGAAATATTAATCCTTTCCGATACTTTGAAAAGTAACGGATTGTCTGTCACACAAGCTATTTATACAGTAGGCTCACATCAACATTGTAATATTGAAGTCGGTAATCATTTGAATAACACTTTAGTAATTCACAAAAATCAACATATCTTGGATGTAGAAGTTTATAAACATTGTATTCTTACCGTTGGTGAAATCAATCACTCTCAATCAGTTGCGGATGAATCCCTTTTGCGATCTATTAAAAATAAAATCAATAAAGACATTCAAGACGAAGAAATTAAGCAGAATATTTTTGAACTTTTAACTAAATATCATGATGTTTTTTCCACTACGGATGGATCCTTAGGAAAAACAGATGTGATCGAGCATCAAATAAGGTTAAAGGACAAGCAGAAAATTATCTATACACCCTCGTACAGACTCCCTATGAAATTCCAGAATGAAATAAATGATGAAGTAGGTAAAATGCTAGAAGAAGGAGTCATTAGGAAATCAAACAGCCCTTATAATTTTCCTTTAATAGTTGTACCTAAAAAAGATCGAACATGGCGTATATGCGTCGACTTTCGTCGTCTAAACGAGGAAACGATCCCTGATCGATTCCCAGTGCCATGTACTGACGATATTTTGTCTTTGTTAGGTCAGAATAAATATTTTACCAGTTTGGACTTACTTAAAGGCTTTCAACAGATATCATTAGAAGAAGATAGTATCCCATACACAGCCTTCAGTACAGCCAGGGGACATTATGAATTTTTACGGATGCCTTTTGGTTTACGTTGTGCTCCTATAACATTTACACGAATGATTAACATAGTGTTTGGAGACTTGTTAGGGGATATATTGCATGCCTATATGGATGATCTTGTAATCTTTTCCAACACCTTACAAGAACATCTACGTAAGTTAGAACTAGTACTACAGAGATTAAGAAAACATAACTTAAGGGTAAAGATTAGTAAGTGTGAATTTTTCAAAACAGAATTGATATATTTGGGTTTCATGGTGTCAAGCCAAGGTCTTAAAGTAGTCCATGATAAGGTGTCGGCTATACGTAATTTTCGCACACCTACTAATGTCAAGGGAATACAGCAATTTCTGGGTTGTAGTGGATATTACAGGCGTTTTATATGCAACTATTCAATAACTGATCTTACGAAGAAGGGCGTAGATTTCATATGGTCTGAGCAACATCAACAGGCGTTTAATACTTTGAAAGATGAACTGTGTAGTTTTCCTATCTTAAAATTTCCTGACTTCGGTAAGGAATTCTTCATTGCAACAGACGCCTCAGACTTAGGAGTAGGAGGGGTATTGCTTCAGTAATATGATAAACAATTTTTCCCGATAGCTTTCTATTCTCGAAAATTGAGAACTTCTGAAAGTAAGTATGCAGTAATAGAAAAGGAAGGGCTAGCTATTGTTAATTCACTAGTGCATTTTAAGTTCATAATTTACGGTTATCCCGTTAAGGTTCTTACTGACCATAAACCACTAACAGAGTTCTTTAAAGGCTTCAACCACAGCCCTAAACGAACTCAGTGGCATTTGATCATTCAAGATTTTGGCGCAAGAATCGGGTATTTACCTGGGAAAGCAAATATCATTGCGGATGCATTATCACGCAACCCCGTGTCATCTTGTACGGAGCCTTTAGCTGAATTAATAGATATATCCACATCCATACCTATTGTAAAAACAATATCTGAACAAGAAGATTTAGGCTGGAGCGCTGAATTGTTACAGACTGAGCAAAGAAAAGATCAGAAAAGAGAAACAATTATAAATGATTTGAAAGGCAATCATAAGGAAAAGGAATATATAAAGTATAAGCAGCAGAATTATATAATCAAAGATTATATTCTGTGTAGGACTGTGACAAGGAAAACCCGCAATACACCACATGTAACTAACGACCAGGTAGTAGTACCAATATCACTTATTTCCACTGTCCTGAATTGGTTGTATTCAAATCCATTGCAAGGACACCCAGGGTTCTCATTAATGTCACAGAAAGCCAAATCATTGTTTTATTGGCATACGATGCTTACAGATATAAAAAGACACATAGCTAATTGTCGCACATGTCAGGAAAACAAAGGGCATACGAAAACACCTGTCAGCCTAGGAGCTTATCCCAGGCCCAATCAACCCTTTGAAAGAATACATTTAGATTTGTTAACAGGATTTTACGAGTCAGACAGAGGAAATAAGCACCTCTTAGTAATTATAGATGCTTTAACTCGATATACAGAACTAATAGCGCTTAAAACTAAAACTGCGATTGAATGCGCTAGGAAGTTTTACGAGTGTTACATTTGTAAACATGGAATTCCACGCATGATAATCTCAGACTCGGGTGGTGAATTTAATAATCACTTTCTTACCTCATAGTGTGAATTCCTCAGCATAAAGAAGATTAATACCATGATATATCACCCAGAGTCGAATGGGCTAGTGGAAAGAGCAAATAGGAAGATATTAAATATATTAAGAGTAACACTAGGGGGATCAGACCCCAACTGGGATATTGCAATACCGGCGGCACTGAGTACTCTGAATCATTCATATCATATATCAATTAAAATGTCACCGCATGAAGCATTGTATGGTACCCCAGTTAGAACGCCTTTCCATGTATTAACGCCTACAACTAATCTATCAATCCTTTAAAAGAATGTATAAATGCAATTATAAGTCGATATGATATCCTTCGAAAGAATTTAGAAGAATCACAAATCATAATGAAAAGGAATCATGATAAAACAGCGAAACCAACTAAAACATATACCGCGGGTGATAACGTATATAATCAAATCAATGTACAAAAAGGGCTCAATTATAAACTAACACCTAAGTTTGAAGGCCCATTTAACATTTTGGAAACATTAACGGCCAATAGGTTTAGAGTTCAAAACGTATCCCAACCCACGGATGAGAGAATAGTACCATTGGCTCACATAAGAAATTAAAAAGAAAAGAGAGGAAAAGAAGTGAGGGAAATTTTTTTTTTTATTTTATGTGATTAAAAGTTTTCTTTTCAATACAGGAGTAATTACATATATTTTTCTCGTTACAGGTTTCCAAGATGAATTTTTTGTTGTTGGGAGTGATATTGCTCGCTCAGACATTTTTCTCGTGTGAGATGAGCTCTAAAACTAAAAGTATAAATTTTAAATATGGCACTATAGTTGAAAGAAAAGAAGACGTTTTTATTACATCAACCAACGTAGTTGTAGAAGTGAATATGCAAGCAATTTTTCTTCAAGAGAATGATGTCACTAGCTTAAGAACCGCCATTTCAAGGTTTTCTGCCTCATTGGATGAGTTGCATAGAAGACATTTTCATTTGACTATAGAGAGTTTGCTTGGATCAACATTAAAAGTTGCAGAGATGCTATCTGATGACTTGAAAAATAAGACTGACGAGACAGGATCTTTGGCTTATGACCTTTTGATGTGGACTGTAGGACACGTACATAAAGAAAGACGAAATCCGTTTATTTATGCTGCATTAAACATCTTTGGGTCTGTTGCAAGTTTAGGTTTAGGAATTTCCAATCGTCTTAAAATTAGTAATCAAAATAAGAAAATTGAGTTCTTGACTCATGAAGATGAATTGATTATGTCAGAACTAATGAATCAGTTAGCTTCAATCAATAAAATTATGGATTTAGTAAATGAACATACAAATAATATCATTCAGATTATGGAAGTACAGGATTTGTTGGCAACATTAACGTATTATGATTCAAAGATAGATCACATACATAACAGAATTGCAAATTTCATTGAGAAATCCAAGGATTATGTAGAAGCTATAACGTTAGCAACTAAAGGTGTACTGTCGCCCCGTTTGTTGCCTATAAATTACTTAAAGTTAATTCTGGAGAACAGAAGGGATAAACTAGGCTATGTTCCTTTGTTAGACGAACATAGGTTAGAATTTTATTACAGTAAACGTTGATAATAACAAGATTATGATTACAATTCCCTTTGATTCTTCTGATGCCTGGTAATCTTACAGGATATCACCATTTCCGACTTTCATGACGAATCACTCAAATCTAGTAACATCCAGTTTGACAGGACACGTATTGATTTCCCCAGACAAGGAAACATATACGGTCATTAAAGACTTAAATCAATTAAATCCCTGTTCAGATGCAATGGATAGAAAAATATGTACAGCTGACTCCTTTGAATTCCATAAAAACTTAATGGATTCATGCGAGTTAGGTATAGTGCTAGACGGTGCTCTCTCCCATACAAGTGAAAATTGTCTGGTTAAGCTTTATCCCTTTGACAATAATGAGTTCAATTGTAGACTGAACAATGGCTCGTGGATACGATACGACGGACGGATTTAATGTATCATGCCCTGACGGATCCACGTCCTCCACCCACATCTTCGTCGCAGCAGATGGTTGTATCGGGACTTCCCCTAATTCCATGGTGACTGGTCTACGGACACTCATCAGAGAACGAGCCTACTTCGCGAACTTCACGTGGACCTCTACAATGCCAGCACTCCCTCTCCCGTATAACAGACAGGTTGCAAAGCGGTTGATGAAGCTTACCGAAACGGACCACCTGTCACCGACTTATAAGGAAATCCATCACCCCATACTACTAGCAGGTGTGGCTTTCACGGTGGTGATATTTATCACTGTGAACATCCTTGTTTGGCGTAGGTTACGGCACAGCAGGCAGCTACAAAAGAATGTTTCGCCTTGTCCCGACAATACTCCGTATTCAATTCAGTTTAAACTGTTTGAAGTGGCCACCTCATTCGCTAAAGGAGTAAATTGTCGGAAAGAGTTTGTAAGAAAAGCTGTCAGTACGCTAGTAATATGTAATTGAAGAAATTATCTACATTACATTGTTAAAAATACACTTAAAACAACATTTAAAAAAAAATATAAATCATTTTTTCTCTCGGCATCTAAAAAAATATATAAGCCGGAATGTTAAAAAGAAAAGAGAAAAATATATATATATATATATATATATATATATATATATATATATATATATATATATATATATATATATATATATATATATATATATATATATATATATATATATATAACAGAATTTATGGACATCTAATAAAATATATCAGCCCTATATATATATATATATATATATATATATATATATATATATATATATATATATATATATATATATATATATATATATATATATATATATATATATATATATATATATATATATATATATATATATATATATATATATATATATATATATATATATATATATATATATGTATATATATATATATATATATGTACAAAACCGTGGTACGGGTACATACCAGGAATTTGTGTTTGTGCACTAAAAAAATGAATTTTTGCTAAGATAACAAATATTTTTATTAGTTACCGTATTATGTTAATCTATGTTTCTGACAAAGGTAACAATTATTCTTTAACAAGTTACCGAATCATATGTAAGTCAGTAGTTTTTTTTGGGCACCATATAATCATTTGCTAGCAATATACCATATATATGATCTTTATTTTATCATGCATTTTTTTTTTGCTTTGGTAATATCTTTTTCATTTGCATTATTGTTATTATTTTTTAATGTGCCTATTTTGGACATTCGTCCTCGTTTGATTATGGCTAAAGTTAAACAAAGAATAATACATATGTCCAGTCACACCTAGTAACCATGTTTTGGCTTGTTGTTAATTTTTTGTGAGAAAATTGAGATAGCTGGCCGAGCTTATGTAATAGTTAAAATAGTTAATATTACATATTTAAAACACATGACGTAATATATCATTTAGGATGAAGATGCTAGTCGTGGGAATTGCTGTAGTCATTCAAATCATAAACAGGACGCACAATGCAGCCTCAACTATGTGACATTTTTCTTAAGCGTCAACACCATGCATCAGCGTGTGAAAGTTTGTGACGTCACTGGATGCAGGTGTCTTCCGAGATTGTGACAAAATTGCTATATAAACTAAGCATACGATATCTGTGATATTGATAATTTAGTCAGTTCATATCTATACTTCACCAGAATTGGTCATCTGACCAACCCAGCTCCCTCCAGTGATGGAGATGTTTAACTCTGTTGATTTTAACTGATAAATACTTTTAAAGCTAATAAGATGTACTTTGCTACCCAGCTATACACATCTTAAACAACACATACTCAATGTGTGGTTATAAAAGTAGCACACTAATAAATACCCCTTGCCTACACATACACTGAATAGTCTGGACTAATGTAATTCTTCTTCTCTCAAGCGGTTAACTACTACACTCCAATTTTTCATTGGTTACTTTCCTCTTCTTGGTAAAGGTGGAAGAGAGGCAATAGCTATGGTAAGCAGCTCTTCTAGGAGAAGGACACTCCTATATCAAACCATTGAACTCTAGTCTTGGATAGTAACATAGCATTTGTATAATAGTCTTCCACTGCCTTGGGGTAGGGTTCTCTTATTTGAAGTACACTCGGGCACACTATTTTATATTATTCCTCTTCCTCTTATTTTGATAAAGTTTTTATAGCATATATATCAAATATTTTTTTTAATGCTGTCACTGTTCTTGAAATATTTTATTTTGGTTGTTAATTACTTTTCTTATTTACATGTTGCCTTTCCTCACTGGGCTTTTTTTTCCGCTGGAGCCTCTGGGCATGTAGCCTCCTACTTTTCCAACTAGGGTTTTAGATTAGCCAGTAACTATAATATGAATAATAATCATTTCTTAAACATTACTTTAAAAAAAAAAAAAAAAAAAAAAAAAAAAAAAAAAAAAAAAAAAGTGATATGAAAACAAGAAAAATTCCAATATTTTTGTCAATTTCTATATAGTTTTTCAATATATCATGTGCTTCAAAATCAGATATTGACATTGTTTTCATTTAAACACATGTCCAGAAATGATTATTTATTACAAAAATTTTTAGTGTGCTAGATAGATTTTGTTATCCCTTATTTTACTAAATAACAATTTTAGAGGCTTATCGTTTTCATGTGTATTTAGTGATATTTTATCAACTCAACGGTAAGATGAGCTACTGCTACTACTACTACCACTTACTACTACTACTATTTTATTATTATTATTATTATTATTATTATTATTATTATTATTATTATTAACATTTATGCTTGTACAAAAACTGCTACTATCACTACTTACCTACTATTACTCATATTACAGCTCCAGCTATTATTATTATTATTATTATTATTATTATTATTATTATTATTATTATCATTATTATTATTACAGCCATAAAAAAAGCCATATTTATATTGGAACATTATATAGACTATTTTCCCAGAAATAATGAGAGATGGAAAGGATGTCCATTAGCTAGTTTTAGAGGGCGGAAAGGATTGGAAGAATGAAGGAAATTACTAATAATAACTTTCTCATCGCTAAAACCGTAATTAAGGTTTTTATTGCTCTCTCTCTCTCTCTCTCTCTCTCTCTCTCTCTCTCTCTCTCTCTCTCTCTCTCTCTCTCTCTCTCTCTCTCTCTCACGCACACAGGGTAAATATTCCTACTAAGTTTGATAGAAAAACAGATATTGCTCCTATATTTATACAAATGAATGACCATTTGCTGGAGCATAACTATTTGTGATATTTATCAAAAAAAAATTTTATAGTTTTAAAGAAGAGAGAGAGAGAGAGAGAGAGAGAGAGAGAGAGAGAGAGAGAGAGAGAGAGAGAGAGAGAGAGAGAGAGAGAGAGAGAGAGAGAGAGAGAGAGAGAATACTTCAAGATCTAGCATGAATAATGCATATTTTTCCATACCTGTAGTTCTCCATTTATTTCATATGGAAGAGCTCCTCTAAATTTTGTAAGTTTTTGCCTGTACTCAACCTTTGTTATAATTTCCGTAAGGTATCTCTCTATTTCCATTATCCGCATAAAGCTGTTGACTCCAATAACACCATTCAAATGGGTTTCAAATGTCTTTTCTAAACAATTATGTATCACATTGATGTACACAGCATTTTATTGCACATAATCCTGTTTTTTTTTTTTTTTTTTTTTTTTTTTTTTTTTTTTTTTTTTTTTTTTTTTGGCTTCCAGATTTCTTGCTTTGCATCCAAATCCTCTCTTGGGTTTCGTTTTCATCATATATTATTCTGTCACGCATTATTTTTCCAGTTTTTAAAGTTGAAGATACTTGTCAATTTAATTAACATTCTTTAGGATGCGACTTCATTATGCATCTTACACTCTACACTCATTTAACTGATCCATTTCTTATGTCTTTTTCTTTCCTAGAAATTTGCTATATGTATTAATCGTGAAAAGCTACAAACTTTTCTCACTCCTGGTATAAAATATAATATTAGTTCTCACCCTATATATTTCAACATTTACTCAGTCACACGAAGAAAACTTTAAATAGCTCTCTACACATCTCCTCTTACATCATTAATATATATAACATCGTAAGAAGACATCCAATATTAGACTGAGACATTACTATGTTGAATTACCAACCAAGAGCGCCATTCGCTGTATGTACTAAGCTTCTTAGATATTACTTTAAAGTGTTGTTGAGCTAGCAACATGGTGTCACACAAACTTTCTAAAAACTGGAGGATAAACAATTGGAAAAACACAAACAAACATACATATAACAATGTGTCTATACATAGTTATGTATCTGTTTGCATATGTGTGCGAGAAAGGGACAGTTCTGAACACCATGGACGTCAAAGTGGTAAAAGGAAGTTACATTATTGCTCAACATATGGTAAAGTTTGGTCGACCCTTAAATGAACTCTACCAGTCGATTCAATAGGTAACACCACAACCTCGGATAAAGG
>NC_090728.1:133191696-133206696 GCF_036898095.1 Palaemon carinicauda
AAAGTACTGGTTTAGAATCTTCATTTTCATTATTTGAGGTATAAGATATTTACATAATAAAACATTGACAAATAAAATAGCATTGCAAGTATGAAAGATTAAATACAGTATTAGTAACGAAACAAGAAAAATATCAATATAAACTGCTGTTCCTTCCTCATATTCTGGGAAAGTGGTTGACCAATGAAAACAATATTTTAATACCGCTAATAGATGTTATTGGTTGTTTGTTTATAGCCAGAAATAACTGACCCTCAAATATGCCTTAAATTGCGTGTTTGTGAACTCTGATTGATAAGAGAATCCAGACACAAACTTATTAAGATATATGACATGACTTATTTGAATATAAAAAACACGTCTAAATGTGCAAAATTTATCACACACACATACACACACACACACACACACACACACATATATATATATAAATATATATATATATATATATATATATATATATATATATATATATATATATATATATATATATATATATATATATATATATATATATATATATATACAAATATATATATATATAGTTTTTAAATATATAGTTTATATATATATATATATATATATATATATATATATATATATATATATATATATATATATATTGTTGATTTTTAACAATGTGGTTTTGATGTAAATCGATTTATATTCTAATTAAAAAATCATTATTTAAATTAAAATGAAATATACTATCAGCAATTACCTTGGAAAAAAGGAAAACTTCCAAAACTAGTTAATGTTTACAAGTATTGCAACAAGTGTACAAACTCCTATTCAATGGCTATAACATTTCGGGTACACTTGCTGTTCTTAAGAATTGAAGTTTTTGTTGCAAGTATACAAATTATAAAGGTCTTGATTTGATAATTGGAATTAAAAACCAAAAATTGTACGGTACGCACATGGAGAAGTCCTAAACATGCTTTTATTTTGATTTTTTACTGTTTACTTATGTTAAAATAAAACTTTCTTTATTTATTTTGCGTTCCGATTAAATCATAAATCCGAATTTTAGCTTATAAAGAGAAAAAATCATCGTGAGTAATGTAAATCAAACTATGGTTTTATTTAATATAGATCAAGCTGAAAACCAAAAAATGCCCTCATAAGACTCAAACAAATAATCAGCAGCAGCAAATAGTTACGATTGAAAAAGAAAAAATAAATCCAGAAGAAAATTTATTCAAATAAAAAAATAAAAAATATGATTTGAATAAATTGAATAGATTTTTTTCTTAGCAAAAAAATCATGATTTTTTTTAACCCTTCTTACTTGGTCTGAGATTCTTGCATATGCCTCAATATCTAAACAAAACTTCATGCTAGATATGACAGCACAGGGATTTAAAAGCCTAGCACTTGTCTCAGTGGCAAATAGAGATTACCCTAATCGTGATGATAATTAATAAGACAGATTAAGAAAAAACATACAACTAGAGGGGCACTCCGCAAAACGCAGAATTCCCAGTAGCAGCTTTATTTCTTAACCTTTTGCTCCATCTTGACCTTAACCTTTGACCTTAATATGTATTAATTGGCGTGGAGTTTTATACACTCTAGGTTTGAAGTCTCTGAACAAGAATGTCTAAACTAATGGCTGATTTCGTAATATGAACGTTTTACTCGTTCGTGACCTTGACCTTTGACCTTCCAGAATTTAATTACTTCCAGTTTCTTACATAAGTTTAAGATTCCTGCAATTTTCAATACTTTACGATTAAAATTGTGGCCGTATGGCTGGATTACCAGAATTGTCCATATGCTTGACCTTAACCAAGGACAAGACCTTGACCTTCAACCTTAACATGTATGAATATACGTGGATTTTCATACATTCAAATATGAACCAAGTTTAAAGTCCCCGTGACAAAAATGTCCAAACTTATGGCTGATTACGTGAATTGGACATTTTGCTTAACTCTGACCTTGGCCTTTGTCCATGATGCTCCAAAATGTAATCATTTCCAGTTATTCATATATCAGTTAATCCCTTCAAGATTCATAGCACTACGATTGAAATTGTGGCCAGGAAGGTGTACACTAACAAAAACACACAACAACATACACAAACACACAAGCATACTAACACACAAACAAATAATAAGGTGGTAAAACATAACCTCCTTCCAACTTCGTTTGTAGAGGTAATCACAAGAGGAATAGAAGAATTACCTGGACTAAATGGTGATAGAATAGTTTACGTGGATTATCTAAAAATACATTTTTTACGGTATTTAAAAATTTTTATATCAAATTGAAGGGGATCAGGATAACCCTGCAAAGATTTTACTAAATTCGATGATTAATCGGTAATAATAGAAGTTTTTAGGGCGTAGATTTTGATTTGAGCGAAAAACAGTAAAAAGAAGAAGACCATGAGTTCATGAAATCCAGGAGAGAGAATTATTGAAATAGATTCTTATTGAAACAAATTTGCGAGAAGGTTCTATATGATATATAAAAAGGAAAGAATGTACTTATTCTTTCAAGGAGACGCAATACAAAAATTAAAGTGCACTACATATATAAAAAAGGACAAATATTTTCTTATAATCAGGCAAATATTAAATATTTGGGATGGTGCGATGCGTACTTAACATTGAAAAGGATATCCTGGAACCGTATATTTATCTGAAACTAGAGACTGTAAAAGTTAATAGCTATACATATCAAATGTCTTGTGAGACACGTATTGTATTGTGACTGTTGTAATAATATATTAGTGACGTAGGAGAAAAACTTTTATTGTCAAAGATAGCAAGGCTGGATGACTAGGTAACTGCAGACCTTTTGTAAGGCCCCCCCCCCCCCCCCTCTCTCTCTCTCTCTCTCTCTCTCTCTCTCTCTCTCTCTCTCTCTCTCTCTCTCTCTCTCTCTCTCTTTCACGACATTCTATGTTTTGTTGCAAGAGTGAATTTCTAAACGTTGTATCATTATGAATTCACCGGTAGAAACAAAAGTAATCAAAATTAAATTGGTGTTGGGTCAGGTGCATTTTTACGGATATGGGTTGAAGTATCTAATGTTAATACGTAGAATAAAATTGGTTATCGCAGCCTTTTGTGTTTTATTACTAATAATTTGTTTTATTTTAATTAAAAAAATAGTTTCGATAACGATTTATTTTCACATTGCCAAATAAATATATTTTTTTCGATTGTAAGTTAAGTGACGCTTTAGATCTGCGGTCGCCACCGTTGACAAATCTTTGGTGGTCCACCAAAAACTTGGGATATTTCCATTTTCATTTTGTTAATCATCTTCTGGAAACCTTAATACTAATTGCACAAAAGACAGAGAACCAAGTGTTGAAAATTTTGCATTTTAGGCAGATTTAACATTAAACAATTGAATCCAGAATTTAACATAAAAGGACAGAATTAATTAACTTGCAGCAATATTAATTAAAAGAGAATTAAACATCATGAATAATTTTTCCTGATGTAGTGTAGGCCTACATAAAATCATATATTAAATAAACCGGAACATGTTCTATCTGTTACATAACCGTATCAAAGACAGTTACCTCCCTTCCCTGCTTCATCTACAGCCTGGCAACAGTGAAAGAGACAGTTTAATTGTTGCAGGCCCCAAATGTGTGTCACAAATTTTGGTAATTTTGGAGATAAGGGCCTATTCCTTTTTTTTCAATATAGTGTTTACCTAAAGGTTTTTGTTATGAGAGTATAAAAATATCATTTGGTGTATTTATATAATTTATGTGTGAAACTTATCAAACATGATGATTAACTGTTGCTCAAATAAATCAATTCTTTCTCTAAGTTGGCTTTAGGTTCAAATAAGATAGGATATAATAGACCCATCATTAGTAAGAAAAATCCACCAAACATTTTATATTTAGATAAAACTGAAGATAGAATAACTATTGGTATTATTCATACTTCACTTAACCGTAACATGATCATTGTATCAGTGCATCCACAGTCATCGTCAGCCACTATTATAAAGAACATTCGAACTGGAGTTGAAAGGAAATTATGACATCTTGATTTATCCAGTATCCTGGTATTGCGTTCTGAAAGTCACTTGCAATCAAAATACTCAGATATTGCTGATGGAACAGCTTAATATTTTCAATAAAACATTAAAAAAAAAAAAGAAAAAAAAATTGCCCTAAAAAATGGTTGTTAAAGACATATCTTCATTAAAGGCTTCTTGTCTGATAGCACTTTAAAAGCACTTACAGTCATCGACACCATCTATTGGTTGCTATAACATAAAGGAAGTAGATCTCAGGCATAGCCATATGCGGATGATAGATTCGTTTCTAACAAACATTTAAATTAAAAATGCACTCATGAGGGATAAAGAGATCTTCATTGATCTATTATGCAACGGTAGTCTCAAACTTTTAAATTTCAGTCAATTTTATTAAGACCTAATTTTTGGCTCTCCATAAAAAGTTAATACCCTTCACTGAGTTAAAAGCAAGGAAATTTTTTATCGAATTTTCAACAACATGACTGTGTAAAAAGACATTTACATATGCCGTAGCAATTAAGACTCGCCACCGATCTCGGAATGATATAAAATGGGCTCTCCATCTTGTAGTAACATAATTGGAGCCCAAAACCCTTCAGCTTAATTCAAACAGGAGTAAACATCCCACTAAAAATATAAAATACTTGAATAAACTGAAAATTTAAATTTTCTTAATAATTAAACATGAACTTTATATAAAATAATTGCATTTGGTATTAATACAACAGAAGTTCTCCGATTCTTAATACCTTTACTAACTTCGTTGCGGTAAAGGTTAAGTCTTGGTCGGAGTATGTCTTTATGTTTATGTGTGTGGTTGGGATTCGCATAACTCCAAAACTATTGGACCGAATCTCATGAAATTTGGTGGGGTGACTGTCAATGAGCCAAGGACAATTGATTTGCATTTTAGCAGTGATTGGGTTCAAATGTCAAGGTGGACGCCAAAGACATGAAAAGGTAGAAAATGTCTTTTTGCTACAACGTGGTAAATCTTATCCGAGTTGCATGAAATTAGTGCTAAAGCCTACGTAATTCAATTGCGTGTCTTGTCATATGTAACATGATATAGTGATGTCATTACTCTTTTCGTGTATTTATTAGTTTTTTATGTCTCTATATGTTCGTGATTAGCATAACTAGAAACACTTTTGACCGAATCTCATGAACTTTGGTGGGATGATTGGCTATGATACAAGGTCAATTTTATTAGATTTTATGAGTGATTTCGTTAAAGGTCAATGTCTATGTCACGAAAAAAGTAAAAAGCGTCTTTTTGCTATATCATGACCAATCTCTATCTGGTCTGCTAGAAAAAAGTGACAAAATGTCCATAATTCAATTGCCAACCTTATGATATATGTGTTTTCAGACCAAATATCCACAATATCATCAGTTTAATTTTGGGGTGACAGAAGTTGCGCTGGTGAAGGTATACACTCTACTGAGTACCCCTTCTAGTTACATAAATATATTTACCGTCTTTTTTTAATAATTCATGTTAGTGATTTCCCAAATTTAGAACTATGCATTTAGTGGTCCGTGGAGTTTGGAAGGTTGGCGACTGCTGCTTTAGATTATATCACTTCCACTAAGGAAATGGAATTAGAAAGTAATGAGGCGTTGACAGACACCAAGAATTTATTATCCCTCTCTTTGGTAACCTTTCGAACGAAGCAAAAATCTAATCAAACTTGATTAGAATACTCAAATGTTCACATCTAGCTTGTCACTCTCAAGGGAGCCAGTTATATTATGTTATTTTATCTTTTTACGCTTTCAAAAAATATTATTTATAAAAAACTTCAACTGAAGTGTCAGACAGAGAGGAAAGGGAAAAAAAAGACTTACTTGTAGATATTAGAGAGGCAGAGACAGTGGTATGAAAACTGATACGACATAAAAATTGCTAAAGATATTAATAGACAAGAGAGAGAGAGAGAGAGAGAGAGAGAGAGAGAGAGAGAGAGAGAGAGAGAGAGAGAGAGAGAGATATTGATAATACACCTTGTTCATTTACTAACTCAAAAACAGTCAGATTAAGTTGTTTTTCTCTGTTGTGAATTTCATGTTTCTTTCGGTAAGTAGCAAAGACCTTCGTTTTGTGTATAAGAGGTCAAAAGCTTCGTCTGAGTATTTTCCTTTATTTATTTATTGTTGGAGGGACGGTTCTAGTTTTTAATCTTTTTTTCATTTTTATTTAGTGCGTACCTTCTATTAAAGTTGTATAGTTGTTAATTACCATTAACACTTTTTACCTTTTTTTTATGTGCCGGTATATTACTGGAAAACTAGATGACCGTGTATATAAAGATTATTGTACCTTCGTTGCGGGAAATAACATAAAACACCTGAAATACCTTAATTCATAAAAAAAAAAAAAAAATAGAAAAAAAAATAGATGAAGAAATAGAATTAGAGGCTTTATCATAAACAGGAAAACATAAGTGTACTCAGAATTACCTGGCATAAAGTTAGGCAAAAGTTGCTAACATTATCACTCATTGGCCTTTTATATCCATCCCAACATTCCCTGGATTCAACAATAACATTACAATTGTTCGTTATATCCATTAACTCACATAATATTTAATCTGACTAAATCTATTTGCTTTCAAGCATTTATCGGCGACACTCATACTTGAATGAGCTTCATATAAACACGAGCTAGAATGCTTACCGGCCTTGATATATGTAATTAACGCTAATGCATAATATTTAAACTTGCTGTTTTTTATATGAAAATGGTTTTACAGTCATTTTGATAGTTATTACGCATGAGCATTCCATATCATGACTTTGTTAATTGTTAGTTGATTTACATGTTCTTCATTTTTAGTTGATATGATCATCCTTTGTATTAATACTAATTCTTTGGGGATATCATTACCAGAAATTTATTTTTCAAGCAATAAATGCAAGGGATTCAAGAAAGCTACTAGATAGCGTTTTCAGGCATAACTAAAAAGTTAATATGGTTGAATTTCAATATTTATTCAATTATTGACAGTCTCAAATCGAGGGACACATGTAACGCAGATCAGAAATTGTAGCTTGGTCAAAAGAAAAGAAAAAAAAAAGGAAGAAAAACTTTTATCCTGGAATTAAAGGGATTAGTCATTATGTAGATATCCTCCAGTAAATAAATGGTGAATAATGGCAACTAGAAACCCAAAGGTAAGTAAATAAAATCAAAGAATTATAAGATAATATGGGAGACTTGGGTACATTAAACAATTAAAGTTAAACTATAACAGGTTTTTTCAAATCACATTTAGCATAATAAGGAAGGCTATAACCATCAACTGACTCATAAATAGTGTCAAAATATCGTAAGTAAAATATAGAAAGTAAACAGATAACTAAGGTATATATTTATTTTTGCAAACAATCCATGTCTGTTACACGTCGAATAAAATGGAATAAATTTTCGGCTGGAAACTTTGCAAAAGGAAAACTTCAGTGGAGAAACTGAGCTAACTACGTTAATTCAGAGGCACCACTTCCATGGCACGGACATCAGAGGGATCTACCTTTGCACAATGGTTTAATTGAATTTACAGTGGAAGCTCTATATACGATTGTCTTTACATACGATTGTTCCAACACCCAAAGTAAAATATGATCAAATTTTCGTCTCGACACCCGAAGTCATGCTCCAACTTACGACGTAGATCATACGCATAGAATTTTCTCAAAGCGTCGGTCATAATTTCTTGTTTACGCTGGTAGACGGCAGCAGGTCGGAGGGACGCCATTGAGTGTTGCCTCGGTCAGTTCTTTGTTCTCGTGCACATCGTATGATTGTCTTCTGTTCGGTCCATTATTAACAGTGCTTATTATCTTCCTTTTTTCACGTTTTATTTTCTATTTTACATATAATCATAGGTCCTAATAAGCTTAGTCTCGGTACAGGTAGTAGTAGTAGTGAGAAAAGGAAGAAGTCATTGCTTTCATTAAAAATAAAGCAAGTAATTATAGAAAAACATGAGCGCAATGTGCGTGTAAGTGATCTAGCTAAACAATATGGCTGGAATATGTCTACAATCTCGAAGATCATCAAGCAGAAGGCAGACATTAAAAAAGTCAAACCATCAAAGGGGATCAATATTATTTCTAAACGTCGTAGCCCTACCCTGGAAGAGATGGAACGCTATCTATTGTGACTTGAAGGTGACGGGCTCTAGGGGTGACACGGGGGAGAGTTCAACCGATCCTACAACGGAGGCATTCAAGGCGTCTCGCAGTTGGTTCTAGAAAGTTAAGAGACGGACCCGAATTAGTTCAGTTGTTCGGCACGAAGAGGCTTCTAGTTTGGACACCAAGGCTGCTAACAATTTTATTAAGAAGTTTGCCTAGTCGAACATATATCACCGCTGAAGAAAAGAAAATGCCTTAACATATGCCTATGAAGGATTGGTTGACTATTGCCGTATGTGCCAACGCAAGCAGGGACTGAAAAATAAAGTTGTTATTGGTTTATCATTCCGTAAAACCCTAGGGTACTTAGGGCACATAGAATCAATAAAGATATGCTGCATGTTTTGTGGCATGCTAATTATAAGGTTTGGGTTACTAGGGATTTCTTTGTTGAATGGGTAAACCAAGTTTTCGGCCCTGCTGTCAAGAAGTATATTCAGGAGGGGAACTTGCCTTTAAAGGGCTTGCTTTGCTTGGATAATGTTCCCACTCACCCCCTGGACTCAAAGATGATATTGACCAGTTCAAATTCATCAGAGTCCTGTATCTTCCACCGAACACCGCCCCTATCCTCCAACCCATAGACCAGCAAGTCATCTCTAATTCTAAGAAGCTTTGATCCAAGCACTTATTTAAGCAGTGCTTTAATGTCACTAGAAGCACCAACGTAACTTTGCGGGAATTTTGGATGAGCCATTTCAATATCATGCACTACATGAAGATCATAGATCAGGCTTGGGAGGTAGTAACTTGTCGGACACTAAATTCAGCTTGGAAGAAGCTTTGGCCTGATGCTGTTACTCCAAGAAATTTTGAAGGTTTTGAACCCGATCATGAACCTGTGCTTTCCGTAAAGGAAGACGTAGAAGAGATTATATTCTTGGCAATTTCATGGGTCTGGAGGTCGATGAAGATGACATCACCGAACTCGTCGATGAGTATCATGAAGAGCTCACCACCGAGGAACTTAAGGAGCTGCAACCCATGCAGAATGTTGAGTTTCAAGCGCAGTTTAGTGTGTCGGAGGACATCGCCGAGGTAGATCACAAACAGATGTTGGCGTATCATAAACACGTGGTTGATTTCATTGATAATCATCAACCACAGAAACTTCAGGTTTGCTGTGTTGTCTCGTAATTCGATGATGTTTGTTTAACCCATTTCAGAAAAATTCTGAAAGGCTGTGCCAAGCAACTTTCTGTCGACAGTTTCTATTAAAAGTCTACGAAGCGGTCTAGTGATCGTGATGAAGAGAAAGAAAGTGAAGCATGGAACAGTAAGACTGAATCGAATGAAAGTGATGAAAATAAAAAATAATTAAGAATAAAAATGTAAATATATATATATATATATATATATATATATATATATATATATATATATATATATATATATATATATATATATATATATATATAAAAGGTAAGTTGATTTCATTGATAAGCATCACCTACGGAAACTTCATGTTTGCTGTGTAGTTTCGCAATTCGATTATGTTTGTTTAACTCATTTTAGAAAAATTCTGAAAAGCCATACAAGCAACTTTCTCTCGACAATTTCTTTAAAATATCTACGAAGCTGTCTAGTGATCGTGATGAAGAGAAAGAAAGTGAAGCAAGGAAAACTAAGACAGAATCGAATGAAAATGATGAAAAGCAAAAAAAAAAAAAAAAAAAATAAAAAAAAAAATAAATAAAAAATAAATTAGCTAAGTTAGGTTAAAGTTCACGTAGTGTAAGGTAGAGTAATTTACGGTACGTTATCTCAGTCACCATCTCTACGTCCTTGCCTACCTTCCATCTCCTTCTGCATAGCAATTCCTACACCTGGGTTGGCCTGTCTCTAAGGCAGCGTTTCCCAACCTGGAGTGCTAGCATTATTGCGGGTGCTGGGAAGCGATACACACATGACGGTAAAATATCACTTCCTAGCAAGGCGAGACCAATTCTGCAGTACCTGTTTGGTACTTGTTTGTATCTGACATGAAAGTGGCGAGACTGTGGGACCAGTGGTAGCCAGAGAGTATTACTGTAGTTGTTCAGACGCAGTGCAACATAGCAGTACAGCTCCTACATATTTGAGTTTTGTCGGCATAACGAAGACTATCTTTGATTTCCATTTGATTTCCATTGGAAAGTATTCTCTCTCTCTCTCTCTCTCTCTCTCTCTCTCTCTCTCTCTCTCTCTCTCTCTCTCTCTCTCTCTCATGTATCGCTTCATATTATTATCTGTAAAAGAAGTGAGGAAGTTTTTCAATACTATAGTATTGAAAGACTAGAATATTGGAACCCTGGTATCAGAGGCGAGTGGCTTCGTACCACGAGGGTAGGCTATGTTTTGAATCAGTGAGCATATTGTCATTTGGCTTATTATTTTTCATGAATTAGATATATTACAGTTAACTGGTTGTTCTATGTTGATTCTTTATCTGAAATGAATATGTCATCCTTTAACATGATAGTTTCTTGTCAAAAGTAAGAAATATGAGTGTGCAAGAATTGAGAAATAATAAGAAAAATAAAACGAAGTTAGCCATCAGTATGTAGGGTACACACACATACGTCTATTCTTTACAAGTTTTCAATTTATACATAAATTTGGAACATACACACCACATGCAGGGTTTCAATTTTAGGTAAGAATACCTTAAAATAGAGCAATCAGATCTCCTATCACTAGTTTAGGCCAACAACCAGTCTCTATTAGGGTTGCCATATCTGAACAGTCGAAATTTCGGACGGTTCACTCTTGAACCCCGCCCCCCCCCCCCCCCCCCCCCTTCCAGGGTTGTGAAAAAATGCCGTTTGTAAGAGCAACCATTATATGTGTGTGTGCGCGTAAAAATAATTCGAATGAGAGAAAAATTAACTAACCTCGAGGCTGATATATAAAAATTATATTCAATATAGTTACTATAGATGCATTCTTCTTTCTTCATTAGGTCTTTGGCTGCATCACAGATACTGTGTGTGTGTGTGTGTGTGTGTGTGTGTGTGTAAATAATATGTATATGTATGTATGTATGTATGTATGCATCCTATGTAAACATATATATATATATATATATATATATATATATATATATATATATATATATATATATATATATATATATATATATATATATATACAGTGTATACATACAGTGTATTTATATATATACACACACACACACACACATATATATATATATATATATATATATATATATATATATATATATATATATATATATATATATATATATATACACAGTGTATTTATATATATATATAAATATATAAATATATATATATATATATATATATATATATATATATATATACATATATATATGTAGATATATATATATATATATATATATATATATATATATATATATATATATATATATATATATGTATATATATATATATATATATATATATATATATATATATATATATATATATATATATATATTTATATATATATATATATATATATATATGGATATATATATATATATATATATATATATATATATATATATATATACATATATATATATATATATATATATATATATATATATATATATATATATATATATATATATATATATATATATATATATATATATATATATATATATATATATATATATATATATATGTATATATATATATATATATATATATATATATATATATATATATATATATATATATATATATATATATATATATGTATGTATATATATATATATATATATATATATATATATATATATATATATATATATATATATATATATATATATATATATATATATATATATAAATTTATTCATTCAAATCATGTTTATTTTTTGTTGCTGTTGTTATTGTTGTGGTTGTTGTTGTTATTTCAATTTCATATATCTATTATCATCATTAAAGAAGAAATTTCGGACATTTGGAGAATTTTTTACGTTTCCCTCGGACGATGATTTTGACAACTAAATCCAGTACACGTCTGAGAAATCCGGACACAAGGCAACCTTGGACTCTATTTCCCACTTTCTTTTTTTTTTATTTAAACTTGCTGCTTTTTTCTTGTATAATATATTTTTTTTTACTCTGCTTTCCTTCCTCCCATATCTTCTTATTTCTCCTCCCGTAACCCCATCTAATTCTTTACCCCTCCCAAACCCGCCATCCATAATTAAATCCATATAATTATAGAAAGGATTGGGAAGCTATCCTCGATTTTTTCTTCTTAATTAGATTACCCTTTTGGGGGTAGTAGTAGTGAAAAGGCTAACCGATAATAGCATTATGTTTTAATGTTAATCTGAGTCTGTTTCTTTATTTCTTAATGTCATTTATTAAAGTTTCATAGTTGCTTTTTTTTGCTAGAATCCTCCTCTTCGTTTATGCGAATCTGCCATGCCATAGACATGCAAATGGAGTGAATAATATGTCAAATAATGTTTGACTGCATTGCTTGACGATAAGGGAGGACCAGACCTGGCGGAGTGTATGACTTACCATTTTATCATTTGCAACTCAAATTTGAAGCCTGCAAGACTCCGAGACCACCAGTTGAAGCATCCAACCACAGATCATGAACAGTCTCTCGAGGCCTTGCAGGCGAAGAGGGCTAGATATGAAAAGAACAGTACACTACCCCAACTTGGATTCAAGCCAGTGCAGAAACCCCTTCAACAAGATTCATATGAAATGGCATACCAGTGCATTAGGGCCAAGGCTTCGCACTCGGGTCCAGAAAATTTTATTAAGTCATGTACTATTCGGATGGCTGAGTTAATTTTGGGAACAGATGCAGCCAAGAAAATTAAGGATGTGCCTTTGTCCAATAATATCATTGGAGGAAGAGTTGAAGATATAAGTTTCGAAATCTTGGACCAAATTGCAGAGGAGATTCAAGCAAGTCCTACCCGCATTAGTCTGCAGTTGGATGAATGAACTGATTTTTCCAACCTAAGTAAACTGATTGTGTATACCCGTTACATGAAAAATGGTGAGATTAAAGAGGAATTCCTCTTCTATGTAGCTTTATAGACAAAAACTAAAATAGCAGATGTATTCTGACTCTTGGACGAATTCCTTCAGAAGCATCAGATCAAGGAGAAGGTAGGATCGGTCTGCACAGATGGTGCCCCATCTATGCTGGGGAATAAGTCTTGATTTGCTGCTCTAGTGAAGGAGAGGGTACCAGATATCATTACGAAGCAATGTGTACTCCATCGCCATGCTTTGGCGGTAAAGACATTGCCATCTCATTTCAAAGAAGTTCAGTCCGTCTGTGTTAAAGTTGTCAATTACATCAGGGGACGTGCTTTAAACCATAGAGTGTTAAAGATATTTTTTGAGGAGATGGGAAGTGAATATCAGGAGCTTCTCTTCCACACTGAGGTGTGATGGCTCTCCCATGGAAAAAGGCTGACACGTATTGCAGAGCTTGTTGATGAGATTGCAATATTTTCCGAGAGTATCAGAGTGATTTTGCTGACAATTTTGAGTACAAAATTTTCATTTTCTCCATCTCCTACATGGTAGACATTTTCGGTCATCTGAATGATCTCAACTTGTCCATGCAAGGCATGTTTGTTAATAATATTGATTGCACAGAGAAGGTAGAAGCCTTCAAGAAGAAAATATCACTGTGGAAGCGTCGAATTCCGGGAGGAAATGTGGGAAGCTTTCCTATCCTGGATGAAAAACCTGGAGACAAGACAATCCCGCCAATGCTTGTAGAAAATATTGTTACTCACCTCAAACTCCTTGAGACCACTATGGCACAATACTTTCCCATGGATCATTCATTTCCAGAATGGATACAGCAGCCCTCTTTGGCAGATATGGAAGATGATGATAACCTAAAGGAGGAGCTTATTGATCTGCAGGTGAACATGGGGTGTCAAACAAAATTTCGCACCCTACCACTGTCAGGTTTCTCGTGTCATCAGTTGGTAGAAATTATCATCCCATTTCCAACTACCTACCTCTGTGAAAAGGCTTTTTCCACCATGCTCCAAATCAAAACTACTGCCCAGAACCGACTTCAAATTGGGTTGCTTCATGATATGAGGGTGGCTCTGGCCAACACAAGGCCTCAAATTGAAAAACTAGTTGCATATAAGCAACAGCAAAAATCACATTGATGTATGTACATTATGATTGATTACCCAGTTGTACATATTTAAATCCATTCAATTTCATTTTTTCTCATTTTCTTTTTATTTCTTTTATAAACAATATTGGTATTTAGTGTTAGTTTTAAGGAATGAACAAAATAGAATTGATCAAACAGTAAACTTCACATTCTTTATCCTTCTAGTTACCTAGTAATAAGATATTAATAGTTAAGATAATTAGGGGGAGCTGGACTGCTTAGGCATGACAACAGGGGATGCTAGGGTTGGAAAAGGCTGGAAAATACTGTTCTAAGGTAAAGTGACTATAAAAACCCATTTTTTATTTATTATCTCTTTTTTGTTATTCTTTTTTACATCTTTTTGCATAATGCAATTATATTAATGTTGTGTGCAATTATGTGTAGCAATATATTGAGGAGTTATCATAGGTTTTTGGGCTGTGGAACGAATTGTACAAATCACAGTGTATTCATATGGAAATATTTGCTCCAACATACGATTGTTTTAACATACAAAGCAGTTCCCAGAAGAAATTAAGACCGTATGTAGAGGCTCCACTGTATTTCGGAGTGTCCATTTGGGATGAAA
Organism: Palaemon carinicauda; assembly: GCF_036898095.1. Lineage (NCBI taxonomy): Eukaryota > Metazoa > Arthropoda > Malacostraca > Decapoda > Palaemonidae > Palaemon > Palaemon carinicauda. The sequence goes on from NC_090728.1 coordinate 133,206,647, forward strand.
ATTTTGCTTGAATCAACCGAATTGTGGCCTATAAATTAAAATCCAACGGG
>NC_090728.1:133216696-133221696 GCF_036898095.1 Palaemon carinicauda
ATCCTGATAATTTTGAAATAATAGATTTAAAATGAAAACACTCATATTTAGAAAGTTTAATGATTTCTGGTCACCAATATAACCAGAGAAAATGATTTAGTTCTTCCATTTCTTAATATATATGAGATAACGTAATTTATTAGACAATAACATGGTCTGTTAGATTCCTTATCTCTGATCTGAATATCAATCTCTTGACTCTTCATTTAGTTAGGTCCGTGTTTAAGATGCATGTTTTGTTTTCTTAATTCTTACTATCCTTCATCTTCAGATGTTCCTAGACTGTACCAATTCTGGATATGTAGCTAATTCTAAGAGCCTTCTATTTCAGTTTTAGCTAGATTGTTCTGTTAAATTATCTTCCCAATCTATGAAATTCAACGAGTTCAAACTCTTAGCAAATACTTTTCGTTGAACAGGTAAATATAAATCTTCTTCATAGTTTGAATCTAACTGATCCGTTTAAAATTGCTCCTGATTTTAATACATTTAAGCTTTTTTCTTATCACCCATATCATAATTGTTGTTGTTGTTGTTGTTATTATTATTATTATTACTATCATTATTATTTTTTTATTATATTATTAGTGTTGTCCTTTCAATACTAAAACATATGAAATCACTCTATATCTACATTATTTGTCATTTTTTTTTATCTGGAATTGCAGATTAATTTTATCCTTGCTGTTATGTTTTATCATTAGCTAAGTTTGAAAACTTTAAGAGCTCTCTCAGGATAATACTCTTAGCTTGAGGATAGTAATTTAGAGTATTACGCATTATTCCACAAGTGATTTCAGAGGTGTTTTTTTTTTTTTCTTTTCTTTCTAAATAACCGAATGCACAAGTTTGTAAAGCTCTGATTTGTATTTCTCTCTTCTTCTAACATTTTCCTCTCATAGCAACGAACCAATAATCAGTCAGAGAATTAGGAAACGTCATGTTCAGCCGCAGGGTGTTAGGTTGGGAACATATCATCACCCTAATTGAGAGAGAGAGAGAGAGAGAGAGAGAGAGAGAGAGAGAGAGAGAGAGAGAGAGAGAGAGAGAGATACAATTTTTTTTTCAAGGCAGTGTACTTACATATGATTGGAGATAATAAAGATTACACAAACAATATTTTGGATTTATTCTGAAGGGATCTTTTATCATATACTGAGATTCATCCTAATGGTTTTTAGAGGGTGTATGAGGGAGATAGATAGTCATGGCCGAGAAATTGTACCTATATATCAGTAACCATGAAGAGTATGACACTTCTTATCCCTTCCGGCCTTATCTTAACCACCCATTTGCTCAACCTGTCTCGTAAATATTTCAAGATATCATCTCCAAATTTAGAATATTCTACTCGGATCAAGTGGATGTCATAATCTCATTCATTCGATGCGCCTACGGACTTTTATTTGCGTATGGTTATGTGATCAGTTGTAGATATTGGTCTTTGAGAACAGTAATTGTTTCTTCTCGTTTAAATGCCAATAACGATTTGCATTTTACTTAGATTTATATGAGATTTATACCATATGTGTTGATGTTCATTCATTTAAAGTAAATTTGAGAGTAAATTTGTTGAATTTTCTTATTTGAACCATTGTTCTTGAAAAGGATTTTTTTTTTCTATTTGGTCCGAATATTAAGGGGAAGTCCTTCCAATTTTTTTTATGTTTCTTGGGATTTCACACAATCCAGGAGTTCCTGCATGATGTTGGTGTTTCCTACTAGTTAGTTGTTTTATCTCTGAGGTCTGGGAAAGATTTAGGTATAATATTTGAACATAAATGTTAACCATCAATTTATCTTTTTTAATGAAGTATTAAATAATAATAAGTTAGTGACTTCGAGTCCACTGCTGCTTCATGATCTTTATTATTATTATTATTATTATTATTATTATTATTATTATTATTATTATTATTATTATTATTATTATTATTATTATTATTATTATCAATAATGGGTAATCCACGTCCCTACTTGGAAAAGCAGCATGCTATAAACCGAGGGGCCCCAACAGGGAAAAAAGCCGAATGAGAAAAAGAGGTAAGGAATTAAATAACTACAAGGGAAGTAATTGACAGTTGAAATGAATTATTTTGATAACAGTCGCAACATGAAAATATTTTTTTTCTATATAAAACATAAAACTCTAAATAAACAACTGGAAGAGAAATAAGAAGCAATAGTGTGCCCGAGTGTAACCTAAAGCAAGAGAACTCTAACCGCAGACAATGGAAGACCATGGTACGGAGGCTATGACAGTAGACAAGACTAGAGAACAATGGTTTGATTTTGGTGTGTACTTCTCCTAGAAGAGCTATTTATCATAGCTAAAGACTCTCATCTGCCCTTACTAAGAGTAAAGTAGTCACTGGACAATTACATTTCAAAATTTAACCCCTTGAGCGAAGGAGAACTGTTCAGTAATCTCAGTATTGTCAGGTGTATGAGTATACAGTAGAATATGTAAAGAATAGGCCACACTATTCGGTGTATGTGTAGGCAAAAGGAAAATGAGCCATAACCAGAGAGAAGGATCTGATGTACTACTGCCTGGCCGCTATAAGGACCCAATAACTCTCTCTCAGTAGTATCTCAAGGGGTGGCTGGTGCCCTGGCAAACCTACTGCCTACTACGGGTCTATTATTTAGAGATGATTCTCTACACGGAATAGTGACGTGAAAGAATTGTATTATATCCATTAAGGTGGTTGTAAGAACTGTAGATGAAGATTATGAAAAAACTCCTTACGGAATTAACGGATCACTTACAAATATTTTAGAATTAGGAGATTCGCAATATTTATTACTTTCCTTAACAAGACAGACAGAGAACGATAAAGTTTTTATACCAATGAATTAAAATGAAAAATTCCAACAGAGATAAAAAAGAAATAATAGATTAGCCAAAAAAATTACTGTCGATAATTTTGTATATATTTATTTTCGATGGATATGCGTTCCAGCTATCATCTCTTCAGTCTTTGTTTCCGATAACATTTATGAAGATATTATTACCAGCAGTAGCAGTCTTAGTAGTATTACTATCGCTAATTTTGTGAATTATTAGATATATGGAGATCACCGTGTTTTTCCATCATCAGTCACTTCTATTATCAGGGATTCGAATATGAATTATACCCCCACTTGTATGACTTGCTTGTCTGAAAATCTTGCTAACTTTCAACCTCTTTCAAAATGATAGCCAAAAGTTTTGGAAAATGATTTAGCTTATTAGTTATTCATTGCCACTTAATTAAAGAATTTCTCATTCGTTTAAAAAGACCTGACTTGCCTAGTTAGGAAAGTTCTGATTTTTATCTTTCTCCTGCGAATGACATTTCAATTTGATAGGAACATACCAATAATCAGTCAGAATATTAAGGAACTTCATCAGCAACGACAGGGTAATATATATAGGGAATATTCTCGCATCATAATAAGAGAGAGAGAGAGAGAGAGAGAGAGAGAGAGAGAGAGAGAGAGAGAGAGAGAGAGAGAGAGAGAGAGAGAGAGTATTACGTAAAAGAGGGGGAATTAAATCCATATCCTTACAGAAAATTGCGTTTGAATATGTGCAGTTTTTTCCCCCGAAATATTATATACGTACTTAGTACAGACAGTAAATGTTTCCTCAGGACGCGAGACCAAAATTAAAAGAAGGATAAACATTGGACGGAGAGCATTATGTAAATAAAATTAATTTATGAAAAGTAATAGGCCACGTTCTCTAAAAAGAAAAGTATTTGATGAGAATGTCTTACCAATATTAGTTTACTCATCAGAAGCATAGAGCCTTACTAAAGCCTCAAAACATAAGCTACTTACAACTCAAAGATAACCGTAAGGAATAATGATTGGAATAACACGGACACGAAACAAAAGAGCAATAAGGGTAAAAGATCAAAAGAAAGTAGAAGATAATCAAACAACATGTAAGAGAAATAAATGGACATAGACAGTATATTCAATGAGAATGACTTTAAAAATAACAAAAAGGGTCCTTCGAGACTAAAAAAAAAGCGGGGAAAGATGAGAAGACGATGGGTCGACAAAAAATAAAAGTGTGTGTGTATATATATATATATATATATATATATATATATATATATATATATATATATATATATATATATATATATATATATATATATGTATGTTTATATATATATATATATATATATATATATATATATATATATATATGTATATATATATATATATATATATATATATATATATATATATATATATATATATATATATATATATATATATATATATATATATATATATTATCATCAGCCGTTGCTAGTCTACTCCAGGACAAAACGCCCGGGCATACCCTCGAACTCTCGCCTGTTTATAGTCTTTCTATGACAATCTATACCAGCAAATATTCTTAGCTTGCCAAACCGTCGTCTTCTCTTCTTTCCCCTGTTTCTTTTACAATCTCTATGCACCCGTTCTGTCATTCTATTTGTTGATCTATTATCTGTCCTTTTCCTTACATTTCATGTCCATGTCCATTCCTTTTTCTTACATGTTGATCCAGTATCTTCGTTCTTCAGCTTGCTCTTGAAGTGGTGTTTCTTTTTTCTGTCTCTCAATAATTTCTCATCATTATCGTTTTCATAGATCTTTGAGTTGTAGCTAACCCATGTTATAAGGCCTCAGTAAGGCTCTAAGTTCTGATGCATAAGTTGATACTGGTAGGATCATCTAATCATAAACTTTTCTTTTTAAAGAAAGTGGCTTTTTAATTTTCATTAATATAATTTTGATTACCAAAAAATATTTATCCCACGATTATTCTTTTTCCTTATAACTCTGATCTCATGTCATCGCAAACACCTTGATTCTGTTCTAACTACTTATTTTAATTAAGTCTATTTTCAGTACTTATATTTACTAATAATCCCTAAAGATTCGTACATAACCCTTATTTGCTGTCTTTGCACTTTCCTCAATATTACTTTTTATTCATATTAATTTTCAGT
>NC_090728.1:133226696-133236696 GCF_036898095.1 Palaemon carinicauda
TCAGCAGAAAATTGTCCAAGGCAGAATCGGGTTATTCTACCTTCGATCGCGAATTGCTGGCGGTGCACTTGGCTGTCCGTCACTTTCGCCATTTCTTAGAAGCTACGCCCTTCGTCATTCGCACAGACTACCTGCCTCTGGTGCACGCCTTCACTCGAAAGTCTGACGCCTGGTGCGCCCGTCAACGCAGACATCTCTCCGCCGTGGCTGAATACAATTGCACCCTTCAATACGTCTCAATTGCACCCTTCAATACGTCCCTGGGAAAATGAATCCCATTGCCGATGCCCCGTCAAGAAACATCTTGGCGGCTGTTCAACTGGGATTGTATTACAATGCCCTGGCTGAAGCCCAATGACAGAATCCAGAGTATCAAGATTGTAGGACATCCTGCACGTCCCTCCATAGGGAAGACTTTCCCCTCGAAGATTCCAACACCACCCTCCTCTTTGACGTCAGTACTGGTAGACCGCGACCTTGGATTCCTGCTCCCATGCGTCGACAGGTGTTTGATTTCATTCATGGCCTTTCACATCCCTCGTGCCGTTTTACTGCACAGCTGCTGAAGGCAAAGTTCATTTGGCACGGCATTTCTAAGGAGGCTAAGGATTTGGTCCGCGCCTGTACTTCTTGCCAAACTTCCAAAGTACATCGACACACGGATTAAGGAGTGGGCACCTTTCCTCAACCTCAGTGTCGTTTCGCACACATGTCGACTGTGTAGGCCCCCTACCCACTTCACAAGGTCATCGTTACCTGTTTACCGTCATCGACCGCTCCACTCGTTGGCCTGAAGCCATTCCCATGGAAACTGTAACGTTCGCCTCTTGTACATCTGCCTTACTCTCTGGATGGATTTCAAGATTCGATATCCCTGATCATATTACTTCTGATAGGGGAACCACTTTCACCTCTCAATTGTGGACGTCATTAGCGAATCTCCTGGACATCAACCTACATCAGACAACGGCCTACAATCCCGCTGTCAATGGAATGGTTGAACGTTTTCATCGCACCCTCAAAGCAGCTTTGATCTCCCGCTGCAAGGATTGCAACTGGTTTACTCAGCTTCCCTGGGTCCTCCTGGGACTAAGGACCACTCCTAAAGTCGCCCTCGGCGTCTCGGCAGCTGAAAAGGTGTATGGCGACCCGTTGGTCGTCCCTGCCGAATTTTTTCCTTCTACAACCTCCTTCGACGATCTCCAGCGCATACGTCATGTCATGTATATATATATATATATATATATATATATATATATATATATATATATATATATATATATATATATATATACATATATATATATATATATATATATATATATATATATATATATATATATATATATATATATATATATATATATATATATATATATATATATATATATATATATATATATATATATATATATATATATATATATATATATATATATATATATGTATATATATATATATATATATATATATATATATATATATATATATATATGTGTGTGTGTGTGTGTGTGTGTGTGTGTGTGTGTATGTGTGTATACGAGTTTGTGTGTATGTGTCCGCGTACCTAAAAAAATATTCAGTCTTTTATAGCTTTTCATTCTTATCCGTTACCATGAATCATCTTGGATAATACTTCAAAGCTATATGAGTCAACAAATAGCAAATCCTTTTTGATATCTAATATTATAATATTACACCAAATTACTCACGAAACCAAACTGGAAAGTCATTTTTATGGTGACTTTCTAAAAGGAACTGTTAACCAAACACCTTTAGCGCAAATCTTCAAGATTAACGTTTTCTAGCTACGATAAAACCTTTAATCTGTGAGTGAAAGAACTACACCCATTTTTCACTGGTTGCTTAGTTTCCAAGAGGGAATAATAAGATTTATTGTAGCCTCATTCCTTAAATCACTCTTCCACTTTTTATTACCTAAAATTCTAAGAAGATTCATGGTACCCAAACGAATATATCAGACTATATACTTTAGTGTAATGATCTTAATTCTGAATTTTGAATAAATTAGTTTCATATCAAACAATTTTTTTTAGCAGGGTTTTAATTATATTCTTAAAATATTTGAGAAAACTATTTAGATACTTTTTTTAAGACTTTTCCGACCTTCTTTTCTTCCAGTTTCTGGGGTCATCATAATAAACTGTTTGATGACGTGAAATCTGTTGTATTTACTCGAAGCAGAATTTTCATTAAAAGAATGGCACACACAAATACGTTTACAAAATCAATTGTCACAAGCAATAGTGTTTACGTCATTTTTTTTTTCACGTGAGAATGGATAAGGGAGTAAATCAATATATCGATTATCAATACAGGAAAATACCAACGAATTGTGTTCTTTCTGCTGTTCAAGGGGATTAAGTACCAATAAATGCATCAGAATCACTAAGTTATTTCAACAGCATATATACATTCAGTAGATAAATAAACAAATCCATCTTTAATTATGTTCTATTTTCGCAGATGTTGAAAGTAAAATTTTATTCTAAAATAATCAACTAAGTCTTAACGCTACTTCCTATTTATGAGAAACATAAAAGCTGTCCAAGAGATTTATTCCGCATCAACTTTCAATGGGATCATATTTCGAATTCATTTACCTCTACACTAAGATCATAATAGGGAACAAGAGGTGGTAACGTGGGAATAGAGTTCTTTGCTATTCTATGACATTGATCAAAGGTAAACTCTATTTTACCACGTTTTTCCAGTAAAAGAAAACATAGGAAAAAGAATACTTGAAATTTTTTGAAGTAATTGTTAGGTCCTCTGAAATGAGAACCGACTTCCTAAAGCTATGTTACGATAACAATCTAGTATAGCAGTATCTATGATGGTTTGTTAAATTATGTAAAAGCTATAGTTTCCATCTACTTATCTATATATATATATATATATATATATATATATATATATATATATATATATATATATATATATATATATATATATATATATATATATATATATATATATCTATCGTTCTATGTATATATATATATATATATATATATATATATATATATATATATATATATATATATATATATATATATATATATATATATATATATTTATATTTATATATATATATATATATATATATATATATATACATACATATATATATATATATATATATATATATATATATATATATATATATATATATATATGTATATATATATATATATATATATATATATATATATATATATATATATATATATATATATATATATATATTGGTGTGCTACTCTTGTTAACACACATTTGGGTTCTCTTCAAATGTCATCTTAAAATGTGTTATAGATTAGATTTGGTATGTTACATCTTCAAGTAAAGTCTAAGTTAGTTAACTTTAAAATAGTTTATTCTTTAAAAACAGTGTTAACATCTCCATCACAGGAGTAAAGCTGGTTTGGTCGGATGACCATTCCGTATGACATCTCAAAGTGAACTGCTACAAATATCCAGTTTCATGCTAAAGTTTATACAGTTATCTCAGCACCTATGGATTTATAGTAAACACAACATTAATACCGGAAGGTACCTGTTCCGTTCTCACAGACAACTTCTTTCTCACGGATTGGTTGTGTTTACTCTTCATGAAAAATGTTACATTGCTGAGGTTTGGCATTCACATCCTGCTTAGAATATGACTATGGCATTTCTCACACTTCTCTTACTTCCACAGTGACCTGTAGGTCGTGTTTTAAACAAGTAATATCTAATATATTGCATTAGCTCGGTCAGCTACCTAAATTTTTGAAAATTTAACAATACGTCAAAATATGTTTACTAGGAGTGTAACAAGATATATATATATATATATATATATATATATATATATATATATATATATATATATATATATATATATATATATATATATATATATATATATATATATATATATATATATATTATTTTTTTTCTTTTTAACTTTAGCCATAAGCAAATGAGGACAAATGTCCAAATAGGCACATTAATGAAAATGATAATGCATACTTAACAAATATTGCCTAAACAAAGAAAAAATGCATGGTAAATACATATCATATATATGATACATTGCTAGCAAACGATTATATGGTACCAAAAAAACAAATACTGATATACATATGATTCGGTAACTTTGTTAAAGAATAGTTGTTACCTTTGTCAAAAACATAGATTATTAGAATACGGTAACTAATAAAAATATTTGTTACCTTGATAAAGATACAATTTTGGTGCACAAACACGAATTCCTGGTACGTACACGTACCACAGTTTCGTACATATATATATATATATATATATATATATATATATATATATATATATATATATATATATATATATATATATATATATATATATATATACCTAGGGCTTATATATTTTATTAGATGCCCATAGATTCTGTATTTTAACATAAAGGCTTATATATTTTATTAGGTGCCCAAAAAAATGCTTAAATTAATAAATGTTTTTTTTAAATGTTTTTTTTAAATGCAAATGTTCTATAGTCTCTTCAATTACATATTACTAGCCTACTAACTGCTTTTCGTGCACAACCCTTTCCCAAGACAATATTACTCCTTTGAACAAATGAAGGGTCCAGTTTCAATCGGGTTTAAATAGAATTAAATAGGAAGTTTTATCTAGACATGGCAAAACGTTCTGTTTGATCTCCATCTTATTTTTCTTTAACCTACGCCAAACAAGGATGTTAACGGCGATAAATATCATCACCGTAACGCTAATTACTGCTAGTATCACGTAGAATTGACGTTCTACATAAGTCGGTGTCGGGTGGTCCATCTCGGTCAATTTCATCAACCGCTTAGCCACACGTGCATTGTATGGGAGAGGTAAAGATGGAATTGTTGTCGACCACGTGAAATTCGCAAAGTAGGCTCGTTCTCTGATTATAGTCTTGATTCCATGAACCATGTAATTCGGGGACGTCCTGATACAACCATGTCCTGCAACGAAGATTTGGGAATAGGACGTGGATCCATCCGGGCATGATACATTGAAGCCAGCCTTGTCGTATCGTATCCACGAGCCGTTGTTCAGTCTGCAATTGAACTTATTATCGTCAAAGGGATAAAGCTTTTCCAGACAATTTTCATGTGTATGGGAGAGAGCACCGTCTAGCACTACACCTAACTCGCATGAATCCATTTGGAATTCAAATGAGTCAGCTGTATATATCTTTTTATCCATTGCGCCTGAACAGTGAGTTAATTGATTTAAGTCTTTAATGACCGTATATGTTTCCTTGTCTGGGGAAAGCAATACGTGTCCTGTCAAACTGGATATTACTGGATTTGAGTGATTCGTCTTGAAAGTCGGAAATGGTGATATCCTGTAAGATTGCCAGGCATCGGAAGAATCAAAGGGAATGGTAATCATAATCCTGTGATTTTCCATGCTTGCTGTAATTAGGCTGTAATCAAATTCTAACCTCATGCGTCTAACAAAGGAACATAACCTAATTTCTCCTGTCCGTTCTCCACAATTAATGTTAAGTCTCTTATTGGCAACAAATGGGATGACAGTGCACCTTTAGTCGCTAACGTGATAGCCTCCACATAGTCTTTTGATTTCTTAATGAAATGTGCAATTTTATTACGTATGTGATCTATTTTTGAATCATGATACGTTAACGTTGCCAACAAATCTTGTACTTCCATAATATGACTGATATTACTAGAATTTTCATTTACCAAACTCATAATTTGATTGATTGAAGCTGACTGATTCCTTAGTTCTGACATAATCAATTCATCATCATGAGTCAAAAACTAAATTTTCTTATTTTGATTACTAATCTTAAGATGATTGGAAATTCCTAAGCCTAAACTTACAATGGAACCAAAGATGTTTAGTGCAGCAAAAATAAACGGGTTACGTTTCTCAAGATTATCCTGTCCTACTGTCCACATCTAAAGGTTACGAGTCAAAGATTCTGCCTCCTAAATCTTATTTTGCAAGTCGTCAGATAGCATCTCTGCAACTTTTAGTGTCTATGCAAGTGAACTCTCTGTATTAAAAGGAAAATGTCTTCTATGCATTTCATTTAATGAAACAGCAAACCTGGAAATGGCACTCTTTAAGCTAGTGACGTCATTCTCTGGGAGAAAAATAGCTTGCATACGCACTTCAACAACTACGTTACTTGATGTAATAAAAACATCTTCTTGTCTTTCAACTATAGTGCCATATTTAAAATCTATACTTTTAGTTTTAGAGCTCATCCCACACGAGAAAAATGTTTGATCGAACAATATCACTCCTAACAATAAAAACTTCATCTTGGAAAACTGTAACGAGAAAAATATATGTAATTACTCCTGTATTGAGAAGAAAAACTTTTAACATATAAGGTTTACAAACAATAAAAAAAATAAAAATCTTTCCCTCCCTTCTTTCCCTCTTATTTTAATTTCTTATGTGAGCCAATGGTACGATTCTCTCATCAGTGGGTTGGGATACGTTTTGAACTCTAAACCTATTGGCCGTTAATGTTTCCAATATGTTAAATAGGCCTTCAAACTTAGGTGTTAGTTTATAATTGAGTCCTTTACGTACATTTACCTGTATGTATACATTATCACCCACGGTATATGTTTTAGTTGGCTTCGCTATTTTATCATGATTCCTTTTCATTATGAATTGTGATTCTTCTAAATTCTTTCGAAAGATATGAAAACGGCTTTTGCTTGCAGTCATACATTCTTTTAAAGGATTTGAATAATTAGTTGTAGGCGTTAATACATGGAAAGGTGTTCTAACTGGGGTAACATACAATGCCTCGTGCGGTGACATTTTAATTGATATATGATATGAATGATTTAAAGTACTCAGTACCGCAGGTATTGCAATATCCCAGTTGGGGTCTGATCCCCTTATTGTTACTCTTAATATATTCAAAACCTTCCTATTCGCTCTTTCCACTAGCCCATTCGACTCTGGGTGATATATTATGGTATTTATTTTCTTTATGCTAAGGAATTCCCACAATGAGGTAAGAAAGTGATTATCAAATTCTCTACCCAAGTCTGAGATTATCATGTGTGGAATTCCATGTTTAGAAATGTAACACTCTTAAAACTTCCTAGCGCATTCAATAGCAGTTTTAGTTTAAAGCGCTATTAGTTCTGTATATCGAGTTAAACCATCTATAATTACTAAGAGGTGCTTATTTCCTCTGTCTGACTCATAAAATCCTGTTAACAAATCTAAATGTATTCTTTCAAAGGGTTGATTGGGCACGGGATAAGCCCCTAGGCTGACACGTGTTTTCGTATGCCCTTTGTTTTCCTGACATGTGCGACAATTAACTATGTGTTTTTTATATATGTAAGCATCGTATGCCAATAAAACAATGATTTGGCTTTTTGTGACATTAATGAGAACCCTGGGTGTCCATGCAATGGATTTGCATGCAACCAATTTAGGACAGTGGAAATAAGTGAGATTGGTACCACTACCTGGTCGTTAGTTACATGTGGATTTTCCTTGTCACGGTCCTACACAGAATATTGTCTTTGATTATATCATTCTGCTGCTTATACTTTATATATTCCTTTTCCTTATGATTGCCTTTCAAAGCATTTATAATTTTTCTAATTTCTAATCCTTTTTTTTTTGTTCAGTCTGTAATAATTCAGCACTTCAGCCCAAATCTTCTTGTTCAGATATCGTTTTAACAATAGGCATGGATGTTGATAAATCTAGTAATTCAGCTAAAGGCTTCGTACAAGATGACACAGGGTTACGTGATAATGCATCAGCAATGATATTTGCTTTCCCAGGTAAATACGCGATTCTCGCGCCAAAGTCTTGAATGATAAAATGCCACCGAGTTCGTTTGGGGCTGTGGCTGAAGCCTTTAAAGAAGTCGGTTAGTGGTTTGTGATCAGTAAGAACCTTAACGGGATAACCGTATATTATGAACTTAAAATGCACTAGTGAATTAACAATAGCTAGCCCTTCCTTGTCTATGAATGCATACTTACTTTTGGAAATTCTCAGATTTCAAGAATGAAAAGCTATCGGGAAAAATTGTTTTTCATATTGCTGAAGCAATACCCCCCCCCCCACCCCCACCCCTACTCCTAAGTCTGAGGCGTCTGTTGCAATGAAAAATTCCTTGCCGAAGTCAGGAAATTTTAAGATAGAAGAACTACACAGTTCATCTTTCAAGGTATTAAACGCCTGTTGAGGCTGCTCAGACCGTATGAAATCTACGCCCTTCTTCGTAACCTCAGTTAAGGGAGCGGCTATTATTGAATAATTGCGTATAAAACGCATGTAATATCCACTACAACCCAGAAATGGCTGTATTCCCTTGACATTAGTAGGTATCGGAAAGTTACGGATAGCCGACACCTTATCATGGACTACTTTAAGACCTTGGCTTGACACCGTAAAACCCAAATAGGCTAATTCTGTTTTGAAAAATTCACATTTATTAATCTTTACCCTGAAGTTATGTTGTCTCAGTCTCTGTAGTACTAGTTCTAATTTACGTAGATGTTCTTCTAAGGTGTTGGAAAAGATTAGAAGGTCGTCCATATATTATAGGTATACAATATATCCCCTAGAAAGTCTCCAAACACTATGTTAATCATTCCTGTAAATGTTATGGGAGCACAACGTAAACCAAAAGGCATCCGTAAAAATTCATAATGTCCCCTGGTTTTGCTGAAGGCTGTGTATGGGATACTATTTTCTTCTAATGATATCTGGTGAAATCCTTTAAGTAAGTCCAAACTGGTAAAATATTTATTCTGACCTAACAAAGATAAAATATCGTCAGCACATGGCACTGGGAATCGATCAGAGATCGTCTCCTCGTTTTGGTGACAGAAGTCTACGCAGATACGCCATGTTTGATCTTTTTTCGGTACAACTATTAATGGAAAATTATAAGGGCTGTTCGATTTCCTAATGACTCCTTCTTCTAGCATTTTACCTACTTCATCATTTATTTCATTGTGGAATTTTATAGAGAGTCTGTACCAGGGTACATAGAGAATTTTCTGCTTGCCCTTTAACCTTATTTGATGCTCGATCACATCTGTTTTTCCCAAGGATCCATCCGTAGTGGAAAAAACATCATGATATTCAGTTAAAAGTCCAAAAATTTTCTGCTGAATTTCTTTGTCTTGAATGTCTTTATTGATTTTATTTTCAATGGATTGCAAAAGGGATTCATCCGCAACTGATTGAGCGTAATTAATTTCAGCAATGGTAAGAATACGATGTTTATAAACTTCTACATCCAAAATATGTTGATTTTTGTGAATTACTAAAGTAGTATTTAAATGATTACAGACTTCAATATTACATTGTTGATGTGAATCGACTGTATAAATAGCTTGTGTGACAGACAATCCGTTAGTTTTCAAAGTGTCGGAAAGGATTAATATTTCAGATCCCGGTAACGTTTCCCTTACTTGCATTATTAAATTAGAAGGTACGTTCTGCTCGATAGATTGCGTGCAAGATGATATTACAGGTGAACGAGAATTCTGTTGGGTCGCGTATATTATTTCTTTATTAGTGAGACAAGTTATTGGTTCTTCAACGTACGTCACTGTTTTATTTGTCGTCTCCTTTTTATCCAAAACTGATTTTAAGGTATTAGAAGACTTATAGAATTTTCCTTTGATATACACGCCGTGCTTGGCAGGGGCTAAGATAATGTTTTGATTGCCCATAGATGGGTATCCTATAATTACAGCTGGATACATATCAATGTTTTGTACAACAACAAATGTATCGGCAAACGTGGGCTTACCAACCTTGAATTAAACATGAGTTAGCCTATTACATTTAATTCATTATTTCCTATACCCGAGAGTCTTACTCCGGATTTTTCTATTGGGAAGTTTGAAAACAACAAATGATGTGTCCTCAAATCCACGATATTACGTGGACTACCAGAGTCAAAAAATAATGTCAATTATCTGTG
>NC_090728.1:133241696-133251696 GCF_036898095.1 Palaemon carinicauda
ATTTCGACGTTTTCCTTCTTCAATTGCCCAAAAATTGGTATATTGAGAAAGTCTTTCTAGAATTTCTGGGACCAATTTATCCGGGAGAAAGGTTTTCATTCTTTCTTATGCAAATGTTTAAAATATTGTTCTTCTGTTCTATCTAAGTTTTATTAAATTCCTTATCACTGATCTGGATATTATTTTCTTGCGTAATCGTTCAGTCAGTTCTTCGTGTATGTTGCATTTGTTTTATACATTTTTTACCAAACTTTCCAATCGGATCTTTCAAAGCTGTAATATCCTGTACATAATATTAGGTATGGGGTTATTTCTAACATTCCTGTCTTCCTCATCCTTAACCTTGATATTACAGTATTCTAGAAGTTTAATTTAAGCTGTGAATAGAATGTAAAATGATCTTCTTATTCTGATGGTTAAATTGGTCGAACTTTGGAAGTTGAAACTGCGCTAATATATTTCTTTCGAACATTTTAACACAACTTTGGTTTCATAGCTTATGCATTTTTATAGCCATTCCTTGTGGTTACTTATCATATCATTGGTATCAGTATTATTTCTCCTTTATAGTTTACTCATTACTTTTTTATTTCATTTCCGCCTTAGGCTGAATTCCCAGTAGAAGCCCTTGGCTTTGTAGAATACCACTTATCCAATAAGGGTTTTGGTTTTGCTAGTAATATATATATATATATATATATATATATATATATATATATATATATATATATATATATATATATATGTGTGTGTGTGTGTGTGTGTGTGTGTGTGTGTGTGTGTGTGTGTGTGTGTGTGTGTGTGTGTGTGTGTAAGAAAAAGTAAAAGATTGACATAAGAAATAACTTTTTTTAGAATTAGTCATTCTGAAAAGGGATTACATTTTTAGTCTGGAAGGTAATGCGTGAAAATTATCAACGTAATTTTATATACTAACTATTAAATTCACATGTCTCCTGGGGATGTGATGATGATTATGATCTAAATCGGATTATTTCGCAAGTTGTAATAATACCTTAAGTAAAGCATACTAGATTACGTCATAATTAATAAGATAAAATCCAATAAGATAAAGTTTCAAACACTCATTTTCATATCTTACAAGATCTTCCAAACACAGTGAAACCGTATCAAAATTTATCTCTGTTACATTATCTTCGTTGTTGCTTCATTGACGAATCCGTTGTTTCCCTTTTGCATAATTGTTGTAGCTAGGGAAATTGGATCTCTATTCAGGTGATGATAATACCAAATTCTTCAATAACTTGACCAGGGACATTTTCAGTATCATTCCATAAGTAATCGTGTGCATCTACCCCTCTCCCTAATTGTTCTGTAATGATACAAACTTTCATTCTGCTTTTTGTTTCCTATGATCTTCCTATTGGATAAGTTTTCGAGGGTCTTATAATTTCCCCTAATGAAATTTATTAGAAGTAAATGTTTGTCTAGTTTACGCCATGTTCATTATTGAAATCTCTCTCTCTCTCTCTCTCTCTCTCTCTCTCTCTCTCTCTCTCTCTCTCTCTCTCTCTCTCTCTCTCTCTCTCAAATTATATCCCCTCTAATAACGATCTAGTATTTATGTTGGATATTCAGAAGAGTGATTTCCCATGAGGAACCTGATCCAGGATCCTTGAAAAAAAGGTGCTGATGAAATTTTTGAAGATTTAACGGACGGCTTTTTGACAGACATGTAAACATATCAAATTTTGAATAATTGAAAGAAATTTCCCCCCAACCTCACATTTTTAAAAAAAACATTTACATCACTGATTTGGAATAACATGGTTTCATATTTAGATTTCATTTCTATGATTAGGATGTCTGATAAAGGGGCTTAAAAATTTTAATAGTAATAATTTTCAATCAAGACTATGTAATTAACTCCCTCTAGCATTATGATTTATATTAGGATTATTGTTTAGACCTAATCTATAATGCCATGGCACAGAAGTCTCCAAATCACATAAAGTATTAGAAAATAACAATTTAATGTGAAGCTTTTATATCTCTGGGCCGTTCCATATCTGCAATATCTTCCAACTATACTTTATAATTCACTCAATGTCAGAGGTAGATACAATACTTTTAAAAGGATGTAATGAAACACAAAAATATCTATTCTCAGTGTGAGCAGCAGGGCGAGACGAAATTCGAATGTAGCCCTGTTTGGGCAATCCTATAATCTCTTCATTTTCATCAGCATTCTGGAAGTAAACCAAGCCTCGCCGAGAGCGCCTGCCATGATAAGGAAACTGTCCTGTTTTACCAAGATATCATCGTCTTAATTAGCATAAGGGAAATCCTTGTTTATGATGTATCATCATGGAAGGACACATGCTGCCCTTTTTGTTACGACTTAACACGTGGTCTAGATTTCATCAGAAATTTTCTTCTAGAAACTTCCATGGCGTGATCGAAGTGGGTGTTTTTGAGGAAGCCAATAGAGATGCAGAAATGTTAAAAAGAACGCCTTCTATGGAGATGACTACTGCCAACTGTAATTAATTCTGCTCATACATGGGTATATAAACTTCAAGAAAAGATTGTCCAAGGGAGACAGGGCAGGACATAAGACAAGAGAGGAACTATGTCCGAAACAAATAACATCCAAGTCCTAACAAGATAAGATACAGAGAAGACCAGAAGTCTGATAAAACCACATTCTAACCTTCCCTTCAGACAACAAAAGCCTATCTCCAAAGTATCCTGCTGTGGCCGAGAAGAAGAGACAAATAGAAGCAGCCAGCCCTATCTGCTTGTGACAAGAAGTAGCCAACACTGCCTGCAGCCTGCCTTCGTTTAAGAGTATCATCGAATCCTTTGAAGAAGATCTCTGATGGCCCTTCTTGATGTGACCCCTTTTGTGACGTCTTCTAATCCCGTCACCGTGTCAGTTTCATCTGAACTTCAGCCGCCCTCCTGCAATGTTCTTAAGCCTTACCTCAACAGTATCGCAGAATTCTTAGAAGAAGACCTATGGTGTCCCATCATGATTTACCCTTTTTGCGACGTCTTCAAATCCGATCATCGTGCCAGTTTCATCTGAACTTCAGCCGCCCTTCTGCAACATTCTCAAGCCTGAAGTCTCCGTACCAGTATCATCTCAGCAGCTGCTGAAAACTAATCCTTAAGTATTTCTTCCTTATTGACTGTTCCCTTTTTCTGTTGTTGTTTGATTGTTATGATTTGTCAGTTAAAGTAACCGAAGAAGTAACATTAGTTTTCTTTGTAAATTTGGGAATAAACGTGTTGTATTTTTTTTTTCGTATGTTTCTTTTTATATTCATTTCCCATATTTCAATCGGTGTTGTCAATGTTTATTTTGCTTATTAAAAAAACCTATGACGATTTTAAGATCCTAACAGTTGGCGACCTTGCCAGGATTTTCAACAACGCTACCATTGATTCAGGGAGAATATAGAAAAAAGCAGAATGAGTTATATTACCAAAGATTTGATTGCTTTCATTAAACTTCTTGGTGTAGATGGTGATGCTCTTTATGAGTATGTTTTTAAGAGAGAGCAGCTAGTGTTTGAGAGAGACGAAAGAGCAGCTGAAAGAGAAGAAAATGAGAGACAGCGAGAAGAAAATGAGTAACAGTGAGAAGAATTTGAGAGACAGCGTATGCATGAGTTAGAAATCGCTTGTTTAATGCAAAATCTCCACAATAGTCCGACAGGAAGCAGATCAGGAAGTAATAAGTCAGGTAGCAGACGGGTAGTAATTCATCATTGAACGATGATTCTGATCATTTAGGTATGGGTGCAGTGTTGAAATTAGTTCCAAAGCTTGATGAGGAATATGTAACAATATATTTCATGTGTTTTGAAATGTTAATGAACAGAGTAGGTTGTCCCAAAAACAAGTGGACTTTGATTTTGCTGCAGGTCTTAAGTAGTAGGGCACTTTCTGTGTATAGTTGTATGTCTGAGGATGAATGTGAAGTCTATGATATTGTGAAAGAAATTGTTCTTAGTGCATACAGGTTAGTACCAGAGGCTTACCGTAAGAAATTTAGAAGTTTTAAAAGAGATGAGAGCAGTACTTCTGTAGAATATGGAAAGAAGTTAGAAAGATCATTTGGGGATTGGTTAACTTCCTCTGAAGTAAATAGTTTTGATGATCTCAAAAACTTAGTTTTGTTAGAAAACTTTAAAGATAACATATCTCCAGACATTAAGCTATATATAGAATATAGGCGTGAAAAGTCTTTTACAGATGCTACAAGGTTTGCAGATAAGTACAGTCTTACTCATAGTTCAAGTGATAGTAAGGAGAAAAATAATCCTTCTTCTATCAATAGGCAAGACAGTAAGAATAGTTTTAGCAATAGAAGTACAGGGAAATATGATTATTATTATTATTGTTATACATGTGGAAAACCAGGTCATACTGCCAGATTTTGTAAGAGGAAATGGAAAGGTAGTAGTTCAGAGATAATTTGATATCGATGTAATAAGAAAGGTCATATAGCAAGGAATTGTATATTAGAAGAGAAGAATGTCAAGAAACTAGAGTCTCTAGGTAATAATCTTTCGTCAAGCAGAAATGACATTTTGAAAGAAACTAGGAGATCTTAAGATAAATATTTGTCTGAAGGTTTAGTTTCTTCGTTTGAAGGAGGGGATTCGAGAGAAGTTATCTTTCTTGGGGACACCGGAGCGGCCGTTTCCCTTATTAGGGAAGAGTTTGTCCCAACAAGGGCGAAAATCAGTATGATAGAAAATGTTATGTTTGGCGGGTTTCCAAATACTTGTGTTGTTTGTCCTTTGTTGAAGATGAACTTGAAAAGTCAGTGATTGTCAAGAGATGTAAAACTAGCAGTTGTAGACTATTGGCCAGTTGACGGCGTTGAAAAAAAAAAAATCTATTCCCAGTGTGAGCAGCGAGGCGAGACGAGATTCGACTGTGGCCCTTTTTGGGCAACCTTGTCATCTCTTCATTTTCATCAGCATTTTTTAAGTAAACCAAGCCTCGCCGAGAGAGCCTGTCGTGATAAGGAATCTGTCCTTTTTGACCAAGATGTCATTGTATTAATTAGTGGAGTCAGCATATTCTGAGAAACCGAGCCTAAGGGAAATCCTTGTTTAGGATATATGTCATCATGGAAGGACACGTGCTGCCCTTTTTGTTACGACCTAACTTGCGGTCCAGATTGCTTAAGAAATTTCTTTTAGAAACTTCCATGGCGTGATCGAAGTCGGTGTTTTTTAAGAAGGTAATAAGAGATGCAGAATTGTTAAAAGAATGCCTTCTATGGAGATGACCACTGCCCACTGTAATTAACTCTGCTCATATATACGTATATAAACTTCAAGAAGAGATTGTCCAAGGGAGATAGGACAGGACATAAGACCAGAGAGGAACTATGTCCGAAGCAGATAACATCCAAGTCCTACCAATATAAGAAACAAAGAAAACCAGGAGTCTGCTAGATCCACATTCTAACCTTCCCTTCAGACAATAAAAGCCTATCTCCAAAACATCCTGCTATGGCCGAGAAGAAGAGACAAATAGAAACAGCCAGCCCTCCCAATACTGCCTGCAGCTTCCTTCGTTCAACAGTATTATTGAATCCTTGGAAAAAGATCTCTAATTCCCCTTCTTGATGTGACCCCTTTTGTGACGTCTTTGAATCCGGTTATTGTGCCAGTTTCATCTAAACTTCAGCCGGCCTCCTGTAACGTTTTTAAGCCTTACATCAACAGTACCATCGGATTCTTGGAAGAAGACCTCTGATTTCCCATCTTGATGTCACCTTTATTGTGACGTCTTCAAAACCGTTCATGTGCCAGTTTCATCGGAACTTCAGCTGCCCTTCTGCAACGTTCTCAAGCCTGAAGTCTCCGTACCAGTATCGTTTCAGCAGCTGCAAAAAACTAATCCTTAAGTATTTCCACCTTATTGACTGTTCCCCTTTCCTGTTTGTGTTTGTTTGTTTTGATTTGTTAATTAAAGTAGCGGAAGAAGTAACATTACTTTTCTTTTTCAAATTTGTGAATAAAAGTGTTTTTTTTTTTTTGTGCGTTTATTTCTATATTCATTTCCCATATTTCAATCAGTATTGTCGATATATATTTTGCTTTTTAAAAGAACCTTTAACCATTTTAAGATCGTAACACTCCTCCGACCTAATTTACTTGAATGTCACATTGAACCTCTAAATATTTAGCACAATCATATTCCTTGTCTTTGACTTCTGGGTTATTTTAAGCCCTCTTCTTGTATCATACAAATGTATTATTCTTTTCTGAAGCTAAAGTCTGAAATAACCTTTCCTATGATTATTCTTTACTTTGTTTGCGTATTTACCTCGTCCCCTATAATATGAACTTTGAATATCTTATTAGACGGTGATTCCAGATTTTTTTTTTTTTTACTTTTTCTTTCTTTGTTGTTTTGAAATAAGTCAATACTCTCAGTGCTATCTACAAACTAAAACACTCTTCCTAGATTTGTCTCTCCCACGTGATATTAAGAAGAGGATTACCACTAGAAATTATTAATTTTTCCAAACAATTCAAATTTGAAGAGATCTTTATCTTTACTACCAGTAACGTATGGAAATGTGGTTGTAGGTCAGTGTAAGTATTTTTTAGTTCATTTTAAAATACTTCTGAGCTAACTAGCATCTATTTTGGGCACTATAGTTCTACTAGCTCTACTTCATAAATATTGTCATAAAGAACTTTACATAAACATATACCTACTGGGGACGTTCATTAGAGATTTCCGATGACCTACTTCGGATTATTTTACCTAACTGAAATTTCACCTTTGTAATGATATTGCAAACGGTAATTTATAATAATGGTCTCACATTGCTACCTTTTTACGACTGTTAGATTGAAGCAAATTGTGACTATGGACCCAGTTGAGTACTGAGCAGTGATCAGGTTTCTACTTTTAAAAGTTCGAACGCCGAAACAGACCTTCGATGAAATGAAACAAAAATAACATGGAGAGGCTGCCCCATCACATGTTGTAAAACACTGGCATGGCCGATTCAAGTGTGGCCGAACATCTGTTGAAACAGCACTTGTTCCTGAACGCCCCCATTCTGCCATTGATGAAGCAACCATCCCTCAAGTATAGGCCACTATTTTTGAAGACGGCCGTATAACTGTTGGTCATTTAGCCCAATTTGTGAAGATAGGTGTAGAGTCAGTGGAAAAAAAATTATTCAGGATCATTTGCTCATGCATAAGGTGTCTGCACAGTGGATTACCATGCTCCTTACTCCTTTTCAGAAGCAGGACAGAGAGGATTGCTCAAAGGCTCTTTTGGACATGTGTCAACGAAACCACTAAGCTTTTTTTTTTGACAGACTTATCACCCAGGATGAAATAAGGGTCCATCACTATGATCCTGAGACTAATGTCCAGTCTATGCAGTGGAAGCAATTTGATTCAAACCCCCCCCACCCCCCCCCCCCCCCCCACCCCCAACAAGGCAAAAGTGCAACCTTCATCAGGAAAGATTATTCTTACCGTCTTTTGGGGCCAGCATGGAGTAGTGGGACATACTATGCTTCACAACTGCGTAAATAAACAAAATCCATCAAACTCAATAGATGCTTGCTGACCAGATGGGGGGTTCGACTCCTGTAAGACTAGGCTCCAGTCCAGAACTCGCATTTCACCAGACAGACATGCACTCATCTGTCCATGAAGTTCTTCTGCAACCCCCTTATTCTTATGACCTGGCATCATTTGACTTTCACTTCTTTCCAACCGTGAAGTCATATTTGAATAGAACCTGCTTTCCAGATGTTGAGACACTTATTTCTAAAGTGGAGTCATAGTATGAGGCTCCACCCACCGACTTTTACAAGCTAGGCCTCCAGAGTTGCAAAAAAAGATGGGTGATGCCTATGTCGATAAAAAACTAATAACTGTTCCAAGTTTTGTCTATCTGTGACTATTGGAAGTGATTAAGGTAAATCTTTAATGAATACCCCTCGTATCTTTTAAACGTCGTTTTCTGTACTCTTAATCCATAATCTAAAACAATCTTTATACCCCAAACATAAGGTAATTTTATAAAACCATTGTGAATGGTAGAGTGCTGAAAGTACTATTATTATTCTCGTAAAAGATACCATTATGTTTTTTTCTCACAGATAAAAAGTGTTTTAGAAATTCCTTCGATAATAGTCAACTTTTGATCTGAATGTAAATTTCAAGGTCATTTACCTCAGTGATATCGAAAAGAACAATGGTATTGCAGTGTATATGGGAAGTCTTTCTTATGGTTATAGATTTGTGGCGAAGATTACGACGTTTCCAAATCCACAGAAACACAGACATAGACAATTTACTGACTTCTACGATTAGAAATGGTTTTCTTTTTTTGCTACAAGATAGAAGGAAATGTTTCCTCGTAGGAATAGTAAACTCAAGGAATGTCGAACGACCATCTCTTATGCAAACCTTATCACAATGGCCTACATTTAAATAAATTTAGACAAATGTAATGTAATTATCTTTTGCATGTTGATTTGGCACGGCATCACTAAGGATTCTAAGGATTGGGTCCACACCTGTACTACTTGCCAAGCTTCCAAAGTACATTGACACACTGATTCAGGAGTGGGCCCCTTTCCTCAACTTCAGCGTCGTTTCATCCTTATTCACGTCAACGTTGTATTCACCCTACCCACATCACAAGGACGTCCTTACCTGTTTACCATCATCGACCGCTTCACTCGTTGGCCTAAAGCCATTCCCATGGAAACTGTAACGTCTGCCTCATGTAAATCTACCTTACTCACAGGATGGACTGCAAGATTTGGTATTCCTGAGCTTATTACCTCTGACAAGGGTACCACTTTCACCTCTCAATTGTCGACATCATTAGCAAATCTCCCGGGCATCACACTATATCAGACAACTGCCTAAAACCCTGGTGCCAATGGAATGGTTGAACGTTTTCATCGCACCCTCAAGACAACTTTAATATCCTGCTAAAAGGACTCTTACTAGTTTACTGAGCTTCCCTTGGTCCTCCTAGGACTAAGGACTAAAGATCACTCCTAGAGACGCCCTGGACGTCTCGGCAGGTGAAATGGTGCATGGCGACCCGTTGGTGGTCGCTGCCGAGTTTTTTCCTTGTACAACCTCCTCCGACGATATCCAGCAAATACGTCACAACGTGGGAAAATTTACTCCATGCCACCAGACTTACAAGCCCACAGCAAAGCATCACATACCAACAGACTTGCACTCCAAAATGCATGTCTTCCTACGCAACGACACTAGCAAGCCACTGCTAATGTCCCCTTACACGGGCCTTGTCCTTGTGATCTGTCAGAAACTGAAAGCATTCAGGAAGTCATATTTAACATGTACAGTATGTCATTTTTACGGGGGAGATATGTACCACCTGTGTGTCACACGAGCGTACATAGTAACGATATTTCTCTTTTGTGTATATATTACACTTTGTATCTTCGCTCTCCTCTTGTACTGACAGCAACTTGTTTTAACATGTGTGCATAATTCATTGTTAACTGTTAACAGAACTGGTTCCCAGTTTGACCAAAAATGGTATGACTGTATTTTGTGACCTTCTTACCAGTACGTAATGTGTATATATACTCGATGTGTCATAATAAAGACTCAGTTGCTTTCTTCTCGCCTTTGAGTCACAACGTACTCTTAGCCCGTCAAAACTTTTATCATGATTCGAATGTTGATCTCAATTCAAGTGTTTCCCCTTTACAAATGCAAGAGATTGTGCAGTTGTTTGCAGTATTACTGAATTCAAAAACTATTACTTTTGGGATAGATTTAAGGCACTTATTTTGCAGAAATAGAATTAGGATTACATTTATTCTATTTTCTAAAGAAGAACAGAATCCTAAAGGGGTTCTTATTAAGATTTTATTGTCACAAGAATATATTGATTAACCAATCAAATGATGGATAATATATTCATCATCATCATCATCATCATCATTATCTCTTCCTACGCCTATTGATGCAAAGTGCCC
>NC_090728.1:133254196-133256696 GCF_036898095.1 Palaemon carinicauda
TCCACCACATCTAGCCATTCGTATTGTACCTTCTTCTATTTTACCTCCAATCGTTATTCATTTTTTCTACACGGCCTAACAGTTACAAAAATTCTTTCATCTTTCAATTCAACAATAACTTTTACTCGCTTTTTTTTTCTTTTGAATTATCTCTACATCCCTTTTAAGTCTTTCTTGCCATTGTTATTGTTGTATTTCATTTCCTCAAAAGAAACATAACGCTACAAACTTATGATTGTGTATTAACACTAGCTTCATACCTGGTTAGTTATCGTCACAGCTTAATAGAGAATTCATTACTTTATCAAACATTTTTATTTTCAACCTACTACCTACACAATAGAATATCCTCAGATCAGTAATCTTTCAAACAGCCTATCAAGAAATAATTGTTTGATTAAAAGAGAAATTATTCAAGGATCACATAACCATTGAGAGGTAATACAAGTGGACCAAATACTATTGACAGTTAGCGATGGAGTCCTCTGTTGCTACTTCTCCCAATGCATCAAATACGAATGATAACTGTCAAAGGAGTCACTGGGAATCTCAATTGTTGCTCTTTTTACTCAATAAAACGTATTAACGCTTATCATGATGGTATCAAGGAAAGCATTCTGGAAAGATGCTGTTGATTTGGCGTTTCGCCAAAACTTCTTTATGATACATGCAATACAAAGATAATGATCCCATGAACATAGAATTATCTGTGGTGATAGCAAGTAGTTTTACAGGTTTCTCTCTCTCTCTCTCTCTCTCTCTCTCTCTCTCTCTCTCTCTCTCTCTCTCTCTCTCTCTCTCGCTAAATACCAATAGGAAAAAATATAAGAGTGACTGTGGATACGTGATGAAACATTTTCTTATTCGAGAAATTAGATCAACTATTCAGTTAAATTTGACATAGTCATGGATCAAGAAGTGATTGAATTTTGATCTGAATTGTTTAAAAAAAGGATCTATTTAATGATGTTTCTGTGTTATTTATTTTGTCCCAACTGAAAAATCTAATATTATATTATACATCATCAGACCTTTCCTGCAAGTATGTTCTATGTATGTAATATTTATTGTGCTATTAAAATTCCACATCATATCGTTTCCGAACAGGAAGGAGAAAGAGATACAATGTAGAATTATATATCTTCCGTTGCAAATCATTTTGTGGAGACGAAAGGCGAAAACATCACCTTGATACACTAAGCTACGTGAACCACAAGGAAAAGGATTAGTGATTCTAAAAATTCTTCAAATACTTTCTCAAAGCGAACCCGCTGAAAATCCTTTCAAAATTCATTTACCGGAAACTAAAGACAGAGAGAGAGAGAGAGAGAGAGAGAGAGAGAGAGAGAGAGAGAGAGAGAGAGAGAGATTCCCTGACGTTTTGATGAGAAAAACCATAAATTAAAAACTTCCTCCTGATGATCTGTGTTGAAAATGTTTTCAAGAAGTGGTTTTACAAGGATATCCACCATCTTTAATTACACTAAAAGGCTACAGCCTTTCATAGAAGATGTTTCTTGGCAGATTTTTAAAGGTTGTTTGTAACTAAAATTCTTATTTTATGTATCTGAAAAATCCTTTCATCACATTCTGAATGATATTAATGGATTAAGTTTGTGTTCATTTCATTGAGATTCAGTAAGTCTTTTTGGGTAGGGATATTTCATCTTCATGAAAATAAAAGTTTTATAAACTATCCTCAAAAAGTGAAATATTTCCAAATAGAAAAACAAGAAACGTCTGTAATTTAAATTAATAAGCCACTCAATCGGTATATTTGTAGGCTAAGAAAAGTCAATTGATTCCCACTTCGTAGCTTGGTTTTTACGTATCTGTGTATTGACCAAAACAAACTTCCCTTATGTTTAATGATTGAACAAACAATGATATCGGAAAGTTGCTTATGATGTCCTGTGTGTGGCAACTCCACTACCGATGTTTTAATTTATTCTGTACCTATTTCACGTTTTCCAGTTCCAAGAACTGCCACCAGCTAAGTTTGCAGGGATACAACAATATTCCTAACCTTCATGAGTTTTATCAAAATGTGCGTATTATACATAAGAAAACATATTTGCATTCCTCATAGATAATTCTTATATTTTAGAAATAGCTAGGAATGCAAAGTAATATTCATTAGTGAGATTAATTATATCAATAAAATGTGTCTTAATCAAATTGTTGATTCACAAATCTAATAGAAGCAAAATAATAAAGAACGTAAATTCCCATACCATAGAAGCAGAAAGTGGAATTTATGAATATGATATCGCTAGTTCATTCATGAACAAAATTTTCATAACTTCTACGAAAACTTTCAACAACCTATCTTTTTTTTCTTTTTTTTATGTCTTCTTTTTATAGTATCCCAAGTATCATTTGATATCCATGGTTTTCTACTTGTAACTGCATATCCTAAAACTTCACTACCAAATGACTGATATACGTTTTTAATATCACTCCATTCTTCGTTAATTGTCTGGTTTTCGTTTCTTAAAGC
>NC_090728.1:133261696-133264196 GCF_036898095.1 Palaemon carinicauda
CTTGCATTCCTCGCATACATTTTCATATTTCAGAAATAGTTAGGAATGCGAAGTATAACTCGTTAGTGATATGCCTTATATCAATAGAATATTAATCAATCTAATTGTTTATTCACAAAGCTAATAAAAGCATGATAACCGGGAAAGTAGACTTCATTACCACAGAAGCAAATAGTGGGATTTATGAATATGATATCGCTAGTTAATTCATAAGTAAAATCGTTTAAAATTTTAGTGGGAACTAGAGTTCATTGATGTGAACCACCTATGTAAAGCGAGGCTTTTTCTTATCAATTGCAATCGCCTATTTACTTTCAAAACGCTATATCTGGAAGTTCTGGAACATAAAGCAGTATACAGCTGTATCATGGTAAAATTAAATTGAGAAATGCGACTTGCTGACTCAATGATTTTTTCCATGAAAAAGAATATTTGAGTAAGGAAAATTTAAAGAGTAGGAAGGACCAGGAAGTAAAGCTTGGATGCTTCCAAATTAGGAAAAAAAACAGTTTTATATACAGCAAATATGAACGGCAAAAATGGGGTAAATAAAATATTAAGATTAAAAAGATATTTTCAAAAAGATTTTATTCATTGAAAGAAGAAGCCCGACACAAGGGTGAGAAAGTTCCATTATAGAGAAATGTTCGACGAAAGACCGAAAGGAGACACGGAGAAGTAAGGACTTGATGGGGCGGAAGAGGTTCCAGACAGGTTGGCTTTGGAAATCCAGGGAATGGGAGAGTACCTGGAAGAGAGGGGTGAAGGAATGTCTGGAAGAGAAGGCTGAGTGGAGCAGTTTCGGTGGGTGGTGCGTGAGTATTCTGAATAGTTATACAGTATTCACCATTCATGTGTGAAAAGTTGAATATGCTAGTATACTGCATACTGTGGATTCACGCCATTAAGACGAGCGGCTAGTGGGAAAAAATACATACATGTTTGTATACAGATAGTAAAGTGCAAGTGTCTCATTATATATATATATATATATATATATATATATATATATATATATATATATATATATATATATATATATATATATATATATATATATATATATGTATTAAATATATTTATATTATAGGTTACTTATATTCAGTAAATAATGCCTATAAATAGTAATTGATTTTTTAAGCTATTTCTCTCCCCCCCCCCCCAAAAAAAAATGAGACATATATGAAAGAAATGCGTTAGGAAACAATGGGCGCTGTTCCACTGAGGTCCTTTTACATAAGGAGATTTAGCCACACAAGTTTTGAACTCCAGTATCTTGAGAATGTCTGCGTCTTCAATTGAAATAAGCTTTCAAAAGTCTTGAAAAGATAAGTATTTGCAAAGGCTTATCGAATTGCAGACACGTCATCCTTAAGGAAATCGCAACAAGTGATACAATTTGCTGTCTTGATCCTTCTATTGAATCCCAAGCTCTCTTCCTGAGTGGTGAGCTGCTAGTTAGGTTCTTGCGAGACCCTTTCAGCACATGAATTGACTCTTACGTCCCAAAAGATGCTCTTTTTTTCGTTTAATTTTATTCCAAAGTTTTCATTTTACCACATCTTACAATTTGGATGGGGTGGAGGGGGGGGGGTGTGTGTGCCAGTATATTTTTTCAGTGTTTTTACACATTATTTTTTTTTTTTTTTTTTTTTTTTTTTTTTTTTTTTTTTTTTTTTTTTTTTTTTTTTTTTTTTTTTTTTTTTTTTTTTACATCTCGATAATGCTATAAAGCTATTCATCAAGTCAACATATAAAACTTTTGTTTTAAAGTCATACAAAGACTTCAGAATTTTCTTAGATTTCTTCGAATTAGAGGAAAAATTAGAGATGAACAAAGCTGTCTAGACGTTGCAATATTATCAATGCATTTCAGTGGTAAGATATCGTTTTAAAAATGCCTATATACTAACCGTTATATACTTCTAGTCTAGATTCTTGTACGATTTTATCATCCTTAAGTATGTTTCAATAACTCAAAATGCTTTTGTCTTCGACCATGAATTTAAAGTAACACAACAAGACCACCATGATTTGTAAATGCCACCATTGCTCTTTGAAGTTTCATTAGTTATTTACGGTTACTTCGACAATATATAATTAATACACAAAAAAAGATAAATAAATTGACGGTCTTATGGGAGGAGAGATTTAAATTCCTTTGTCTATTTCTGACTGAAAAAAAAGTAACAAACGTTGGTCGTAGCAAAAAAGTGAAAAAAGGATACGAAATGGAATCGAAGAGGAAAGTTAAATTTCCTGAGTAGGTATTTATCTATTTGCTCAATTTTGGCAGGCTAATTATTTATTTTTATATTTATGTGATCTTTATTCTTTTTACGGTAATACAAATAAAAGTCATCCACTTTACTCATGAATCAGTGTACAATATATATATATATATATATATATATATATATATATATATATATATATATATATATATATATATATATATATATATATATATATATATATATATATATATATATATATATAT
>NC_090728.1:133271696-133276696 GCF_036898095.1 Palaemon carinicauda
GATAATTTCATCAGCTTGTTCGATAGAAAAGGAACAAGTAACAGAGGCACAGAATATCAGAAATGGGATTATCAGTTTAAACTAGCATAAGAAATCGAATATTACGTTGTGAACCCACAAGTCAAAATAATAAATCGACCTAGGAAGCTACGAAACCATTTTATGATTTGTTGTTACATTGCTCCTTCATCAGGTACATTTGGAAATATCTATTGTATCAAAATCCTCATTTCGAAGTTTAAGTACATTAAAAGACAAGACTTATTTTACTTTTGTGTGGAGTGTTGAAAGGAAAAGGACAGTACCTTTAGTTTACTCTCCTGAAGATTGGCTAATTTTGATCTATAAATCCAATAGTGCCTAAACTTTCATGATTATCCTTGTCTGTCAAAATTAGAATAGGGCTTTTATGGTGAAATTTAATGAATGCATTTCCGGTATGAGTGTAAATATCTGATTCAATAAGTTTTGCACAGTAGACTCGGAATGGTTTTATATTTCCCTCTGTAGAAAATTGGTCAATTTCTGATATCTGGATTTGTTCCGACTGAGAGGCAAAGCTCCGAACACTACTCATGGCCGAAGCGTTTGTCGAAAAAGAATTTTCCTCAGATTTTATTTTGTATGTTCGATGAAATTTATCATGAAATTAATCTGTAACCTAATATTTGAATACAAGAAGGTCACTTGTATTA
The DNA here is from genome assembly GCF_036898095.1 of Palaemon carinicauda. Lineage (NCBI taxonomy): Eukaryota > Metazoa > Arthropoda > Malacostraca > Decapoda > Palaemonidae > Palaemon > Palaemon carinicauda. The sequence continues at coordinate 133,272,392 of NC_090728.1, forward strand.
GCGACAAAAGTAACGCACACACACACACACACACACACACACACACACGCGTCAGTATAAGAGTAAAAGAAATAATGTTCAACATTAAAGTAATATATTCCTTAAACATTTATATCTCTTGACTCCGTTAATATCGAGTCCATGTTTATCCCTTCAGAGTGCGATGAAGCTTTTTATTGTTGAAGGTAAATCCATTTTTTCGGACATTAAGTCTTCAGTGGTGGTTTCCAATTGTTGATAAACAGAGCTTACGCAACACGTGACTTACTATAATCCTAAGATATGGAATATTTCGTAATCAACTAAGTTCCTACTATACATAACAAACTATAGGTGTGTGTAAAACAGTATATTATGTGAAAGATGAAAATCATCATCGGATTACAAATCAGTTCGCAGTTATTGTTTCTCCTCACTGAATCAGGCTACTGAAATTGATAGATTACATGTAATTTTGTTCATGGAGTCTAATATAAGGAACTGTCATCTCTTCAGTAAACATCCTTATTTTGAAAAAAAAACGTGTAGAGAGTGTTATTATTATTATTATTATTATTATTATTATTATTATTATTATTATTATTATTATCAATGATGATAATAATAAAAATGGTATTATTATTATTATTATTATTATTATTATTATTATTGTTGTTGTTATTGTTATTGTTATTATTATTATCAATAATAATAATAATAATAATAATAATAATAATAATGATAATAATAATAATAATAATAATAATAATAATAATAATAATAATAATAACAATATTATTATTATTAATATTATTATCATCATTTTTATTATTATTATTATTATTATTATTATTATCATTATTATTATTATTATTATTATTATTACAAGCTAGGCTAAAATCTTAGTTTGAAAAGCAGGATGATATAAGCCAAAGTTTTCCAACAGGCAAAAATAGCCCAGTGAGGGAAGGACACAAGGAAATAGATAAACTACAAGAGAAGTAATAAAAAAATCACAATGAAGTATTTTAAGAACAGCTGCAACATTGAATTAGATCCTTCATATATAAACTATTGGATATTCAAATAAACACAAGAGCGTGAAAAAATATTATAGAATGGTGTATCCGAGTGTAACCCTAAGCAAAAGAACTCTAATGAGTAGATAAAGTTCAACATCTAGCAATATAAAGAAATGGTAAAATTATATTGATTTTATCGTTGGCGAAACACCTATTCCATAGTCTTTCAAAAATAAGTAGTACGAAAAAATCTATTACCAAACTGAAGAAACTATTCAGCTTTATATTCAGTCTCTTGTGGAAACCTTGGTTATTCCCGGTAAAATTGTCTACTATCTACTTTTGCCATACTGTAGGTATGGAACCCATTTAAGGAACACTAAACGCCATTTGCTGTTATTTTTTTTTTCTTTTTTAGAGAATATCAGCTTATAGTAGTAGCTGACCTTTCGTATGATGAATTTTAGGACATTTTTGAGTGTATTGCCGTATTTTCTATTGAAATGGTAGTTGGTTTTTCAAGTTGGATATTTCAATATTTCACAACTGCTTCTTTTGATCCAAGTTGTCCACTTCGAACTATCGAATACAAATATGAAGTGTCTATTCTATTTCTGAAGAATTAAAGCACACACAAAAGTGACCTGAGGATGATTGGCTGAAATGGAGCAAAGGAAGAATACCTGAAATGGACCTTCAGTGAAAAACATATTTTTTGTGAACATTTAATATTGGGTTTACAGATGCTGAATTTTGCATGAATCTTGTGTTATCTTCAGGGATTGTGTTTTTGTTTCGTAGCCTTTGAAAAGAAATATAAAATGGGAGCAAGATAGATTTTGTAAGTCTTTCTCTGTCTGCAGGAATGAAGATATCTAATTCTTTAGTTTAATCATTTTCAGATCTCTCTCTTGAAAGAAATTTCATTGGAATCTTATTTTTTTCCCCATACGAAACCATGTTTTATATCCTCATTGGAAGATATTCTATCCGGTCACCTTTAAGAGAGAGCTTCTCTTATTGTCTTAGGTGCTTATGATTCTGGAGTAAACCTCCACTCGTTTGTCTTGTCTTCTCTTACCTGTGAAGTACCACCACCCACAAAGAGACAATATTGATAAGTCTGAGTGGGATGTGATATTGCCTAAACTTTTTGCCTATGAATCAGCTATCATTGAAATCTTTGAATTAACTGAATATTGCTATTATTTACTTGCGTTCACTAGATCCCTTTTTTGCTGTGTACAATCCTTTTTCTTTATATACGATTGTTTTGCAGGTCTATATCCTTTTCTGGGTCTTATTGTATGTGATTGTGAGAACGCATTGAATAATACTAAGAGCACTGTTCATATTCATCTGTTTTCGTATTTGCCTTGTTTACCTTCCTCTTTTTATTTAGACGGCTATAAAGAATATATACTTTAAAGGTAAACAAATGTTATAAACTACAGTATATAAACCAATAACCACAAGTGTTTACTATTATTTCAAGATCCCGTATTGCTCTTTGATTACACAGATGATCGTCGGGTTTGTAACCATTCATCATTTTGAAATCCGAACTTCTATTATGTTAACCCAGATTCAGGTAATAAAAATTTGTGGCAGACATAACAACTTTGATTTGTGTTAGATCTACCGGAATCCAGATATGGACGATTCTATCTTCGATTGTCTTCTTACCATTATGGCTATGATACAAGAAGATGATAGAAAGGCTTCTTTTGTCTTTGTTGTTGATTTTAATGGTCAACATAGGGAATGGTTAAGTTTTATCTCTCCTACCAATCGCCATGGCTTAAGAGCTTTAGACTTTGCCTCTAAATCAGGCTGTGAGCAAATCATAAGTGAAGCTACCCACAGACCTGCTTGTTGCTTAGACCTCGTATACACCGACTCCCTGGGGTTATAGCTGGTGAGGTTGGTTATCCAGTCAGGATGTCAGATCATGCTTTGATTTCATTAGTAGTGAAGACTGAGTATCCTGTCCCTGATGTATCATACTCCTGTAAAAAATTATATGAAAACTCAAGTATACTGGAATGGGATTTTGCATGATCTTTTGTGCTTGAATTGGTCACAATTATATAGTAATGTTCATCCTGTTGTCCCTTTGAATGAGAAGCTAGTCAACATAATTGATAGGCCTATCCCCTCTCATGTGCTATGGTACAAAGTGAACGACAAACCTTGGTTCAATGATGTTGTAGACGTGCTCATTTGGAGAAGCAGGAGGCCTATCATCTTTGGAAGGGTAACAGATCAGATTTGACCTAAAACAACTAGACCCAGCTTAGAGCTTTTGCTCAGAGAGTTTATGCCTTAACTGGAGAAGGAATGCAATTCAACCATAAAAGAAACCCCTTTTTGGTACAAAATGGTGGTCTACCCTTAAATCTGCACTCTCCGATGTAAATGCAACAGTTCCTCCTTTACTTAAACCTGATAGCTTTGTCACTCATTATCCAAAAGAAAAGGCAACCATTTGGCTAGTGTTTTTGACGGTAAAAAGAATAATGATAAACTTGAAATTCCTCATTCCTGTTTTCCTGAGGTTAACGAACTAGTTTAGCTTTTCGATCTCGTGAAATTGAAGCTCTGTTAATGGACCTTGATGCTTATGGAGATGTAGACCTAAATGATATTTTTCCTTTGTTTTTTATGAAGAGAGCAGATTTCTTAGCACCAAAGTTATCTGTTATTTTGTGCAAGTTATCAAGAAGAGGAAATTTTAGCACTTGTTGGAGAATTGGTAATGTTACTCCTCTTTGTAAATGTTATTGTGGTAGCTCAAGTTCAACTGATTACCACCTAATTTCCATAACACCCATATTATCTATAGTTTTCGAACGTTTTTTTTTTGGCAAAACGTCTTAATAGGTTTGCTGAAGGTTAGCATATATTCCCTCGTTTTCAATTTGGTTTTCGTAAAGGCCTTGGAGCATGTGATGCCCTTCTTACAATCTCCAATGCTGTACAGAAATCCCTTGATTGTAGTCAGGAAGTTCGTATGATTGGCCTTGATTTTAGTGCTGCCTTTGACCATGTTAATCATGTGGGACTTGTTTTTAAACTCAAACAGTTGGGAGAGGGTGGATCATTTCTTAGCATTACTATTGATTTTTTAATTAATAGATCTCGAAGAATTGTTGTTGATGGGCACCATTGTGAGTATAATGATGTGATATCTGGTGTCCAAAGGATAGTGTTCTTTGCCCATTACTTTTCATACTATATACACATGACACGTGGTTTGGCCTAGAAAACAAGCTTGTTGGATATGCAGATGATGCCAATCTCT
>NC_090728.1:133294505-133297005 GCF_036898095.1 Palaemon carinicauda
CAGAATTTATTTTGGTTTGCTGAAAGCTCCCTATTCTATGCTTATCTTTCCTTTAATTTCAGTCTCGTGTCCTTGGGAAATACTTACTGTCTGTCCAAAGCAGGCTATGTATACTCATTAACAATATAAAGATGCTCGACCATAACTCTTATTAATTTTTTTGTCTCTGTATTTTCCTTGAACATAATCTTAGTGTACTCATATTTATTTTCAGTCCTACATTTCTGCCTTCTCTATTCAAATCTCTCATCTTTTTAATTCTTCCCGTTATTCACTAAAGCAAACAATGTCAAATGCAAATCTTAAGCTGCAATGGTATTTTCCATCAATATTATTTCCTAAATTTTCACAATTTGAATTTTAAAAAAACATCACTTAAGTATGTCGTTAATAATATAATAGAGATGAGTGTCTCCCTGTCTAACTTCTTTCTCAATCGGAGTTTTCTCACTATCTATAGGCTATCTTAGGATTTTTGTAATTCCTATTTAGATATCTTCAACTGTTCTAAAATATGATTCATCTATTTCTTGTCGTTGAGCGGCTTTCATTACTGCTGAAGTTTTAACAGACTAAAAAGGTTTCTCGTTGTCTATAACGGCCGTGTATTGTGGTTTTACCTTTACCTGGTTAATTACATTGTTGAATACAAGCTTCTAAAGCCTGCCTGCTCCTTGGATTGTTTAAAGTTTAGCTGTCTTTCTATTCGGCGTAATATGATATTTGTAAATAGTTTACATAATACGGAAAACATTCTTTTTGGGCGTAAAATTTTCAGGTCTTTAGGGCCTTCCTTTTTGTGGATTAGTGTAATGAAAGAGTTTTTCCAATTGTAGGTGTCGAGCATTCTTTCACACATTTTGTCAAGTTCAGCAAGTTTTACTACTATGATATCGCTTCCATCCATTTTCAAATCAATTGTTAGGTCATCTTTTCCTGTTGCCTTGCCTCTTTTTATTCCTTTTAAATATCTCCTTACTTCTACTGCAACGTTTGGTGCAACCTAGTTGATTTATTTTCTTTATTGGCAGAGTTGTGTCTTATATCCCTATCGTATAGCACTATATGGAAATCCTCTGCAAGTTTTATCTCTCCATCTCTAACTTCAATAATATTCTAATTTTCATCCTCTAAAGGGAATATGTCTTCTCTTCATTAATTTTATGCTTCTTCCAATCTTTAAAGTTTCCTCAATTTTTGTCTGATTCTGTTTATGAATGTGCTGAGATTTTACCATCATTTCTAATCTTTTCTTTAAAAGGTCTTTTGGTCTTTTCTGGTAGTTATTTTTTCTTTATCTTGTCTAAGAAAATGTCCATCTATCTTCTATTCTGATTCCAATAAAAATTTTGGGGAATTTCTGTTCACTGATATTTAATTTCTTCCATAATTTCTATTTCATCTGGTTGCTAGGAGTACCTATTTTGTATTGCTAAACTATATCTATCAGATTTTTTTTCTTATTATAATAGTGTATATTTACTTTCTAGAAATTTGTTTTTCCCTATCCTACCTTAGATCTAGAGACATTTTGTTTGCTTCTCATCATTCTATGATCGTTTGACTAGAACTTGTTTAGCACTGCTACATCTTTAACTGAATGAACCTTTTCACTGAGAATAAAATCTATTTAATTTTTCATTTCTCCATTTAGGCTTCTCTATGTCCATTCCCCTACTCTCCTCCCCCCCCCCCTCTTTATTTTAGGTTTAAAAGGTGTTCATGACTTTAGAATTGTTTCTTTCAGCAAATTCTACAAGAGTGTCTCCTCTGTCATTCCTTGTGTCTACTCCAAATTTACTTACTGCTGATTCTCATCGCTTCTTTTGATTAAAATTACCACTGTTACCCTGTCCAATCTCTAATTTCAACCTTTTCAGTCGTTTCTTTCTCATAATCATCCTCAATTGCTCACAATTTTCTCATTTAAGGTCCAAATATTAATTTTAGATCTCCTTTTTCCCATCTAAGGTTTCCGACCTCTCATTTTAAAAACCACCACTATCAGCCTATATGGTTTAGCACATGTTTCCCCATGAACTCCTTTTATAGTTCCTTACAAATTTTGTCTGCTTCTCTAACCAATATGTAATTTATTTGGCTTTCTACTCTTCCGCTTTCATAGGTTTTCAGGTGCTTATCCAGCTTATGCAACCAGGTGTTGATACATGCCAATCCAAAAGTCTGAGCTATATGTGATATATACTATACACCCTAATTTCCAATTCCAAACCTATGGCCTCCATGTACATCCTCATATCTATGCCTTCTCTTCCCTAGTTTACCTACCAGAATATACCCCTATGATTAGTTTTTCCCCCTCTTTCGCTGTTCTAATAGCTGTTTCCAACTCTTATCTAAATCTTTCTTTAAAAGGCTATCATTTATTCGCTTTATTTCTACAACTTTAGCCTTTCATTTCTTCTCTCTCGTGGCCCACTGTAATAGAGCTTATACCTCTTTCCCATCTCTCTGGTTCCATTTCCTTTCCATCTAGTCT
>NC_090728.1:133304505-133314505 GCF_036898095.1 Palaemon carinicauda
TTATAGTTAAAAACAATCTTTAAGAATCTGTAAAGAAACATCATCTATAAAAAGGCTGTATCCTTTTAATGTAAATAAAGATGGCGGATATCCTTGTCAAACCACTTCTTGAAAACATTTCCAACAGAGATCATCAAGAGGAAGTTTTTAATTTAAGGTTTTTCTCATCCAGACGTCACTGAATATCTCTCTCTCTCTCTCTCTCTCTCTCTCTCTCTCTCTCTCTCTCTCTCTCTCTCTCTCTCTCTCTCTCTCTCTCTCTCTTAATTTCAGGCAAATGAATCGTGAAAGGATTTGCAGTGGATTCGCTTTGAGAAAATATCTAAAGAATTTTTCGAATTTATGGCAAATCCTTTTTTGAAATCAGTAATAATTTTAATTGTGGCTCACACTACCTTAGTGTATTAAAGGGATGCCTTCGCCTTTCGTCTCTACAAAACGATTTACAACGGAAGACATATAATACTACATTATTTTTCTTTCTCTTTCCTGTTCGCAAACGATGTGATGTGGATTTTTTTTTCTTAAAATGGTATATATCATATTGTTGTAATTAGCATAATAAATGTTACCTTCATAAAACATACTTGCAGGAAAGGTCTGATGAAGTAAAATATAATATTCAATTTTAAAGTTGGGATAAGATAAGGAAATAACACAGGAACATGATCAAATAGATCCTTTCTTAAACAATGCAGTTTAAAATTCAATCACTTCTTGGTCCATGAATATGTCAAATTTAATAAAATAGTTGATATAATTTCTCGAATGAGAAAATATGTTTCATCACATAGCCACAACCACTCTTAGATTTTTTCCTTTTGATATTTAGGGGAGAGAGAGAGAGAGAGAGAGAGAGAGAGAGAGAGAGAGAGAGAGAGAGAGAGAGAGAGAGAGAGAGAGAGAGAGAGGGGGGGGGAGAGAGAGAGAGACCTGTAAAACTACTTGGTATCACCAGGGAAAATCAACTGTTCATGGTTTCAGTATCCTTATATTACATGAATCATAAAGAGATGTTAGCGAAGCGTCAAACCAAGAGCATCTCTTCGGAATGCTTTCCTTGGAAATATCATGAAAAGGTTCACACGTTTTGATGAGTAATAAGATCAACGTTCGAGATTTCTAGTGACTCCTTTGACAATTATCATTTGCAATTAATGCATAGCAAGAATAAGCTCCATCGGTAACCATAAATAGTATTTGGCCCACTTGTGCTATCTCAATGGTTTTGTGATCCTTGAATAATTTCTCTTTAAATCAAACAATAATTTCTTGATAGGCAGTTTGAAAGGTTACTGATCAGATGATATTCTATTGTATATGTAGTGGGTTGAAAATTACAATATTTGATACAGTAATGAATTCTCTATCAAATTGTGATCATAATTAACAAGATATGACACTAGTATTAGGACATGATCATAAGTTTGTAGCGTTAAGTTTGTTTTGAGGAAATAACATGCAACAATAGCAAGAAAGACTTAAAAGTGATATAGAGATAGTTGAAGAGAAAAAACTAGTAAAATTTTTTGTTGAAGTGAAAGATGACAGAGTTTTTGTGACTGTGAAGCCGTGTAGAAAAAATGGATGACAATTGAAGGTAGAATAGAGGAAGGTATAATACGAATGGTTAGATGTGGTGGAAGAATACATAAAAGGAAAAGCTTTCGCCTTCTGGAAGAGAAATCATGAGTGAAAAATAAAGGTTAATGGAGCAATGTCTGTAAGGGAAGTCAGCCAACTTTAAATGACCCTGCAGTGTTTGTGTATGGAAAAGATTATAGATATATGTGTGCGTGTGTTTGTGTATCTATAAGACCAGCATACACATTCATATATATATATATATATATATGTATATATATATATATATATATATACATATATATATATATATATATATATATATATATATATATATGTATACAAATATATATATATATATATATATATATATATATATATATATATATATATATATATATAAAATATATATATATATATATATATATATATATATATATATATATATATATATATATATATATATGTATTTGTATATATGTATATATACATATATATATATATATATATATATATATATATATATATATATATATATATATGAGCCTATATATAAAGAATTATCTGTTCACGGCAATTTGATATTCATGAAACATCAAGAAACTAAGAATGAAATTATATAATCGTACAACCACAATATCCTCATTTCAATAATCTATAAAAGAATTTTAACATTAAATAATTGACGAGTTCATTCGCATAATTTAACAAATATCTAGAAAAAATTAAATTTTCTTATCAATTAGCAGATTTTATGAGCATCAAGGGATTAGTTCAAGTTATATTTTTAAGCAGATTTTAATGTAACTTTATTTTTTTTTTAGTACAGATTTCAAAGCTGGGCACCAAGGAACTCAAATATATATATATATATATATATATATATATATATATATATATATATATATATATATATATATATATATATATATATATATATATATATATATATACATATATATATATATATATATATATATATATATATATATATATATATATATATATATATATATATATCTTATGTTTTTCTGCACCATTGAAACATTAAGACAGTATTATAGTTTTTTAGTGTTTTAAAAACATTAGGTTTTCTTATCTCAGCAATTCATCAAATATAAGAGGGTTTAAATAGGGATGATTGATTTTTCAGCTGCACTGGTGCTTTTAGAATCGTAAATTGAAACATTAATAGGCCTCAACTAATCATTTTCACATTTCATCGAAACGTTTTTACTTTGGATAAATCCTGTAACTTATTTCCACATGCTTCAATGCATGTTTCTTTTGAAGTGAAGATATAGAAATTAGTTATTCAACCCATCTCGGTCACAGTAATAAAATTAAGTTCTATATTTGTTTGACTTGAAACGATCAAAGAAAAATAGAAAAGAAACAGTATTACTTTCTAAAAGGAATCGCTGTGAAGTAAGAATCAACCGAGATTACATCAATACCACAAGTAAAATATATTATGTGAAGAAAGGAAAGATGAATATCATGAAGAACTGCAGAGTGTAATATATGAGATCCCAGAGGGAGATATGAAAATTTGGATTGGTGACCACAATGCTAAAGTTAGAAAGAATAATCAAGGTATAGAGAGTGTGCTGGGTGTTGAGGTTTATTGCTTTGCTAAAGAAAAGGGAGCACATTTTACATGTTTTGTTCAACAAACAATCTTGTTATTGGAGGTACTCTTTTCCAGCAAAAAAACATCCACATATATACATGTACTTCACCATGTGGCAATTACAAAAATCAAATAGATCACATAGACATTAATGAAGAGAAAAAGAGGACTGATAAATGTAGGAAGTTATAGAGGCACTGCTATTGGTAGTGATCATCAGCTCCTTATTGCCACACTGAGATTAAAATTGAAAGGACCCAACAGTAATATAGATTGAAAACCTAGGTTTGATGCAACTAAGCTTCTAGAAGATGAGTACAAAGAATCGTTTACAATTGATGTTAAGAATCGATTTGCTGTCTTAGAGTCTTTAAGAAAAGAAAACCAGACAATTAACGAAGAATGGTGTGATATTAAAAACGTATATCAGTCATTTGGTAGTGAAGTTTTAGGATATGCAGTTACAAGTAGAAAACCATGGATATCAAATAATACTTGGGATACTATAAAAAGAATACCAAAAAGAAAAAAAAAAGGAAGAAATAGGTTGTTGAAAGTTTTCGTAGAAGTTATGAAATTTTATTCATGAATGAACTAGCGATATCATATTCATAAATGCCACCTTCTTCTTTTGTGGTATGGGAATCTACGTTCTTTATTATTTTGCTTCCATTAGATTTGTGAATCAACAATTTGATTAAGACACATTTTATTGATATAATTAATCTCACTAATGAATATTACTTTGCATTCCTAACTATTTCTAAAATATAAGAATTATCCATTAGGAATGCGAATGTCTTTTCTTATGTATAATACGCACATTTTGATAAAACTTATGAAGGTTAGGAATACTGCTGTAGCCATGCAAACTTGGCTGGTGGCAGTTCTTTGAACTGGAAAACGTTAAATAGGTACAGAATAAATTGAAAGATCGGTAGTGGAGTAGCCACACACATGATAACATAAGCAACTTTTCGATACCATTGTTTGTTCAATCATTAAACATAAGGGAAATTTGTTCTGGTCAATACACAGATACGTAAAAACCAAGCTACGAAGTGGGAATCAATTGGCTCTTTTCTTAGCCTGCAAATATACCAATTGAGTGGCTTATTAATTTAAATTACAGATGTTTATTGTTTTTCTATTTAGAAATATTTCACTTTTTGGGGATTGTTTATAAAACTTTTATTTTCATGAAGATGAAATATCCCTCCCCAAAATGACTTACTGAATCTCAATGAAATGAACACAAACTTAATCCATTAATATCATTGAGAATGTGATGAAAGGATTTTTCAGATACATAAAATAAGAATTTTAGTTGAGAAAAATGTTTAAAAATCTGCCAAGAAACATCTTCTATGAAAGGCTGTAGCCTTTTAGTGTAATTAAAGATGGTGGATATCCTTATCAAACCACTTCTTTAAAACATTTTCAACACAGATCATCAGGAGGAAGTTTTTAATTTAAGGTTTTTCTCATCCAGACGTCAGGGAATATCTCTCTCTCTCTCTCTCTCTCTCTCTCTCTCTCTCTCTCTCTCTCTCTCTCTCTCTCTCTCTCTCTCTCTCTCTCTCTCTCTCTCTTTAATTTCTGGTAAATGAATTTTGAAAGGATTTGCAGCGGGTTCGCTTTGAGAAAGTATTTGAAGAATTTTTAGAATTTATGGCAAATCCTTTTTTGAAATCAGTAATCGTTTTCCTTGTGGCTCACACTACCTTAGTGTATTAAAGGGATGCCTTCGCCTTTCGTCTCCACAAAACGATTTACAACGGAAGGAATATAATACTATATTGTTTTTCTTTCTCTTTCCTGTTCGCAAACGATGTGATGTGGAATTTTATTAGCACAATAAATATTACATACATAGAACATACTTGCAGGAAAGGTCTGATGATGTATAACATAATATTCAATTTTACAGTTGGGATAAAATAAATAACACAGGAACATCATTAAATAGATCCTTTTTTAAACAATTCAGATCAAAACTCATTCACTTCTTGATCCATGAACATGTCAAATTTAATTGAATAGTTGATCTAATTTCTCGAATAAGAAAATGTTTCATCACCTATCCACAATCACTCTTATATTTTTTCCTATTGATATTTAGCGGAGAGAGAGAGAGAGAGAGAGAGAGAGAGAGAGAGAGAGAGAGAGAGAGAGAGAGAGAGAGAGAGACCTGTAAAACTACGCGGTATCACCACAGAAAATTTAATATTCATGGGTTCATTATCTTTGTATTGCATGAATCATAAAGAAGTTTTGGCGAAAAGCCAAATCAACAGCATCTTCTCAGAATGCTTTCCTTGATACCATCATGATAAACGTTGATACGTTTTAATGAGTAAAAAGAGCAACGTTCGAGATTCCCAGTGACTCCTTTGACAGTTATCATTCGTAATTAATGCATCGGGAGAATTAGCAACGGAGGACTCCATCGGTAACTGTCAATAGTATTTGGTCCACTTGTATTACTTCTCAATGGTTTTGTGATCCTTGAATAATTCCTCTTTTAATCAAACAATTATTTCTTGATAGGCTCTTTGAAAGATTACTGATCTGAGGATATTCTATTGTATATGTAGTAAGTTTAAAATAAAAATGTTTGAAAAAGTAATGAATTCTCTATTAAGCTGTGACGATAACTGACCAGGTATGAAGCTAGTGTTAATACACAATCATAAGTTTGTAGCGTTATGTTTCTTTTGAGGAAAGGAAATACAACAATAACAATGGCAAGAAAGCCTTAAAAAGGATGTAGAGATAATTAAAAAAGAAAAAAAAAGCGAGTAAAAGTTATTGTTGAAATGGAAGATGAAAGAATTTTTGTAACTGTGAGGCCGTGTAGAAAAAATGAGTGACGATTGGAGGTAAAATAGAAGAAGGTACAATACGAATGGCTAGATGTGGTGGAAGAATACATAAAAGGAAAAACTTTCGCCTTCTGGAAGAGGAAGCATGCGTGAAAGATAAAAGTTAATGGGGCAGTGTGTGTAGGGAAAGTCAGCCAACTTAAAAGGACCCTGCAGTATTTGTGCATGGAAAATATTATAAATATATATATATATATATATATATATATATATATATATATATATATATATATATATATATATATATATATATATATATATATATATGCGTGTGTGTGTACTTGAGTATCTATAAGACCAGCACACATCCATATATATATATATATATATATATATATATATATATATATATATATATATATATATATATATATATATATATACATATATATATATATATATATATATATATATATATATATATATATATATGTGTGTGTGTGTGTGTGTGTGTCTGTGTCTGTGTGTGTGTATGTGTGTGTGTTTGTGTATCTCTAAAACCAGCACACATTTATATATATATATATATATATATATATATATATATATATATATATATATATATATATATATATATAAATATAAATATATATATATATATATATATATATATATATATATATATATATATATATATATATATATATATATATATGCGTAAAAATCACAGGAAAACGTGATGCTCAGATGCAGAAGAACCACAGAGAAGATGAAAATACGAAATATACGATTAAGTCCCGACTAGTTTCGTGATACTTCTTCAAAGGACTGATTTATTGAGAGAGGTTTCTTTACATTTTATAGAGAAAGTAAATGTACGAACATACAAATAGAGATTTAGAGAACAATGACACTCCCTTACCAGCTACCTGGGCTTGGGTCAGGTGTTAAGTGGCCAGAGACCCAAGCTCAATAGACACCTGGCAAAATGGGTCATTTCTGGTGGTGGGTATTTTTTTTTTTTTTTTTTTTTTTGACTTCCAGTACAGTTTATTAATATGAAAACACGGTAGCCTTATCTATATAAATACATAAGCAAAACATACACATACATACATATATATACATACATATACACATACATATACATATATACATATATACATATTTACACACATACATATACATACACATATACATACACATACACACACGTGTATATATATATATATATATATATATATATATATATATATATATATATATATATATATATATATATATATATATATATATATATATACATACACATACCTACATATATGTGTATATATACATTTATATGCATACAACATTAATATCATAAACATATAATCATGCATATATTAATACTTATATCTAGCATAACACTATATAGTGGCAATGTACTTATGCATACTATATAAAATAATTGTGCCCTTTAATGAATGGTAGCTTAGGTCTAAATATTAATTTCACAGCGACGTTAATTATTCACAATACATTCAATTCTACATTAAGTGGTTAATGTTTTTTTTATATAGCTTACAAATCTATATGCCCTTTCTTATTACATCGATATCAAATTATCTCTGAACAACTACCTTCCCATTTCCTCTTACAAAATTTGGCAGTATGACCTGGTTTTCCACATGTATAACAATAATAATAATAATCATATTTCCCTGTACTGCTATTGCTCAAAATATTCTTACTGTGTTGCATATTGATAGAAGAAGGATTATTTTTCTCCTTACTATCACTTAAACTATGAGTAAGACTGTACTTATCTACAAACCTTGTTGCATCTGTAAAAGACTTTTCACGCCTATCTTCTATATATAGCTTAATGTCTGGAGATATGTTATCTTTGAAGTTTTCTAACAAAACTAAGTTTTTGAGATCATCAAAACTATTTACTTCAGCGGAAGTTAACCAATCCCCAAATGATCTTTCTAAATTCTTTCCATATTCTACTTAAGTACTGCTCTCATCTCTTTTAAAACTCTGGTACTAACCTGTATGCACTAAGAACAGTTTCTTTCACAATATCATAGTTTTCACTTTCATCCTCAGACATACAACTATACACAGAAAGTGCCCTACCACTTAAGACTGACTGCAAATACAAAGTCCACTTGTTTTTGGGACAACCTACTCTGTTTATTAACATTTCAAAAGACATGAAATATATTGTTACATATTCCTCATCAAGCTTTGGAACTAATTTCAACACTACACCTATACCTAAATGATCAGAATCATCGTTCAATGATGAATTGCTACCCGTCTGCTACCTGACTTATTACTTCCTGGTCTGCTTCCTGTCGGACTATTGTGGAGATTTTGCATTCAACAAGCGATTTCTAACTCATGCTTATGCTGTCTCTCATTTTCTTCTCACTGTTCCACATTTTCTTCTCGCTGTCTCTCATTTTCTTCTCCTTCAGCTGCTCTTTCGGCTCTCTCAAACATTAGCTGCTCTCTCTTAAAAACATACTCATGAAGAGCATCGCCATTTACACCAAGAAGTTTAATGAAAGCAATCAAATCTTTGGTAATATCACTCATTCTGCTTTTTTCTATATTCTCCCTGAATCAATGGTAGCGTTGTTAAAAATCCTGGCAAGGTCGCCAACTGTTACGATCTTAAAATCGTTATAGGAGTTTTTTAATAAGCAAAATAAATACTGACAACACCGATTGAAATATGGGAAATGAATATAAAAAGAAACATACGAAAAAAAAACACAAAACGTTTAGTCACATATTTACAAAGAAAACTAATGTTACTTCTTCGGTTACTTTAACTGACAAATCATGACAATCAAACAACAGAAAAAGGGAACAGTCAATAAGGAAGAAATACTTAAGGATTAGTTTTCTGCAGCTGCTGAGATGATATTGGTATGGAGACTTCAGGCTTGAGAACGTTGCAGAAGGGCGGCTGAAGTTCAGATGAAACTGGCACGATGATCGGATTTGAAGACGTCGCAAAAAGGGTGGCATCATGATGGGACACCATAGGTCTTCTTCTAAGAATTCTATGATACTGTTGAGGTAAGGCTTAAGAACGTTGCAGGAGGGCGGCTGAAGTTCAGATGAAACTGGCAAGGTGACGGGATTAGAAGACGTCACAAAAGGGGTCACATCAAGAAGGGACATCAGAGATCTTCTTCAAAGGATTCGGTGATACTCTTAAACGAAGGCAGGCTGCAGGCAGTGTTGGCTACTTTTTTTCACAAGCAGGGAGGGATGGCTGCTTCTATTTGTCTCTTCTTCTCGGCCACAGCAGAATATTTTGGAGATAGGCTTTTGTTGTCTGAAGGGAAGGTTAGAATGTGGTTTTATCAGACTTCTGGTCTTCTCTGTTTCTTATCTTGCTAGGACTTGGATGTTATTTGTTTCGGACATAGTTCCTGCCTTATCTCCCTTGGACAATCTCTTCTTGAAGTTTATATACCCATGTATGAGCAGAATTAATTACAGTGGGCAGTGGTCATCTCCATAGAAGGCGTTCTTTTTAACATTTCTGTATCTCTATTGGCTTCCTCAAAAACACCCACTTCGATCATGCCATGGAAGTTTCTAGAAGAAATTTCCGATGAAATCTGGACCACGTGTTAAGTCGTAACAAAAAGGGCAGCATGTGTCCTTCCATGATGACACATCATAAACAAGGATTTCTCTTAGGCTCGGATTCTCAAAAGATGCTGACTCCACTTATTAAGACGATGACATCTTGGTTAAACAGGACAGTTTCCTTATCATGGCAGGCGCTCTCGGCGAGGCTTGGTTTACTTCCAGAATGCTGATGAAAATGAAGAGATTATAGGATTGCCCAAACAGGGCCACATTCGAATTTCGTCTCGCCTTGCTGCTCACACTGAGAATAGATATTTTTGTGTTTCATTATATCCTTTTAAAAGTATTGTATCTA
>NC_090728.1:133324505-133332005 GCF_036898095.1 Palaemon carinicauda
CCTGGCGCCAATCCTGGCGCCATCTGTATTCCTTTTTGCGTAGCTTAACAACTCGGTGTTTTTTCCTGTTTTTCTCGCAAATCTTGGATTTATTCGGCTTTTCATGGCTTCTTCGTCTTCGTTGGCCTCTGATAAGTTGAGTATAGTGTCTGTTATGTATAAATGTAGGCTCTTGGTAAAATTTTGAGTGATTAATAGGATTAATCTTTGATACAAGAGCCGTAGCCTACCAGAGGTGTCCTGGACACTGTCGCTCGCTAGGTATAAATTAGTTAGTCAGAGCGACATTCCTGGTTGTTTTGCTTTAATAAATTTTAGCTATTTAGCTTTACATAGGATTTCCTTTCGTGCTTAGTATTATTTGGCGAAGTATTCGCCATTCTGGCCTACGCTAGGCCATGTAGCCTAGTCATTTGGTCCTCGTACTTCATGCATGAATTTGGTTTTTCCGAGTGTAATTAAAATTTTATTGAAGCTTTAGGCTATATTTTATACATTTTAGACTGTGTGGAATATTTCCAAGATTGTATACGTGTGAGTTTCGGTGAATTAGGTAATCGATTCTCTTGGTGCCTAGGCTAATTGCTTATGGAGCCTTAGTATACTTTATCATACTCCCCGGTTGCTTTCTTTTCTTCGGAGAAGGTATGCAATCCCTTTCCCTCTGTTTAAGCCTTGGGCTTATCCCTAAGTGGTTTTTTCCGAATTTATTTTCGATAAAACTATACTAGGGTGTTACTGTACCTTCCTGTTCCTGTAGTTATGGTTCAAGAGGGACAGAACAACAGAGTTTTTAGTCTGAGTCTGTGTTGTCTGGCTTGGGGCAGAGTCCCCCTCGCTGACCTAACACATACAAAGGGAGCTTAGCTCCCTTAGGTCACTACCGAAGGTTTCTGTAGTTATGATTCCTTCTTTTGTGATCGACCAGACTAAGTCCTGTTGCTGTTCTCGGGGGAGGATAAGTTCTTCCCTTGGGAGTAGCAACGCCTTCCTTGCTTTGGTGCTCTGGAAGCTGGCAAGTATTGCTGGCCTTTTCCCTTAGATCTCCCTTAGGCTAAGATAAGTTTCTTGGCTGCGGGTGATCTGTCACTAAAGCAAGGTTGGCAGGACCCTCTTGTCCCTTCCCCCTCTATCTCCGTAATGGCCTAGCCATTACTGTACTGTACCTTGCCGGCCGGCAGAGCTGGCCGGCAGGGGTCTCTCTGTACTGTACGTCGTTCTATTTCTGGACCTAGTATAGGTTGGGATGTGGAATTGACTCAGCCCCTTGCCGGCCGGCAGAGCTGCTGGCCGGCAAGGGTCTTATGTTTTCGAGTGCTGCCCGGACCTCTCTTGGTCCCTCATCCATGCCTGCCGGCAGAGCCGGACGGCATTGGTCAAGGAAGCCTGAATTAGTTTCTCCCCTTCCTTATATGCACTCTTTCGGTTGCCGGGCTTGGAGGTAGTGTACACTCTTATCCCAGTATCCATTCTATTTTTCTTCTAGTGCTGTACCTGTCCCGGCTGCCGGCCTATGAGGCCGGCAGCCGGGCAGGTGTAGTTCTCTGGTTCTTTTGCTGCCGACTGGCATCGGTCTTGTACCTTTGCCGGCCGGCTTATGTCAGCCCTTGTCTGCCGGTCACCAAGAGTGTGGCCGGCAGCTGGGTACTACCTTGTGTAGTTGCTGGCCGGCAGCCATTGCCGGCCAACACTGGCTGTTACCGGCCGGCAGTTGCTGCCGACCGGCACAGGCATTTGAACCAGAGTGCTGCCGCCCTATAGCTGTTAAGTAGTATACTTTAAAGCTAGTTGTGGTGTGTGCCGGCCGGCAAAGGCAGGCCGGCACACATCCCCCTATACTGTACTAGTATTCTTCTGTATAGCATATACAGTAAGAAGAAAACTATAGTAAAGGTTTTGGTACAGCACTGTATCTTCTAACACTATTGTGTTTTCTTGCACATCCCTTTGCTGTTGCCCTCAGATAGGAAGCTGAGTTCTTCCCTATCTATTATCCAGGATTTTAAAATCATTGCTTAGGTGTGAGCTCCACCTGTTTCCTCTGGAAACCTTGCATTGGTTACTCTAGAAGAGATAAACCATTTTTTATTTTATTATCTGGAAGGATGCAACAATGGGTTGTGAGGGAAACACAAGTGTGTGTCTTTCCTTTCTGAATTGTTATGCTATACTATGCATATCCAGTGATACATAGTTCACTTGATACTCATGGAAATTTCTTCTCTTTACAGAAGGACACTCCGAAGTGGGGAAGTGCTTTCTGCAATGTCAGCAGCAAGAACCTCTGCGGACATGAGTTTTGTAGGAGACACGCAGCATACGCTGTCTCCAAGGATGATCTCCGGTATTGGGACCCTCAGGTATGTACTGTGTGCACTAACCTGATTAATGAGACATTTAAATAGCTAGGAAGAAGCTTCGTACCCTGGTAAGAGGCTTCCAAAAGAACACTTCTGGCCCTTATCTTCCAAGTGAGAAGATGAGGGCGTATCCTTTCCCTAAGGCATCAGCTGATTCAGTGATTCCCCAGCCTCAAGAGGAGATCCCCTAAGTTCAGATCCAGGTGGATGCTGAAGTCGCGGTCGCGATGCAAGACATCCAGCTAAATGACAGGATGTCTGATGTGGACGGGTGTCAGGAGGAAGACCTCCTGGCAGAAGCCCAGGATGAAGTTCAAGCCCCTCTACATCGGCCGGTCTCCCAGTAGAGCTGGGACAGGCCCTCTCTTCTATTGTTGGAATGATCCAACAAATGCAGAAGGAGAATCAGGAGAAGGCAGCTGCAATGGAACTGCGAATGCAGTGCCTTGCAGAATCACATGGGCCCCAGAAAAAGCTCAATGTGAAAGACCTTCCCTTGTGCTCAGATGCTAACCCATGGAGGTATGCTGAGCACATGCCGATGACGACTGGAAAGATCGTCATCTCGGATAAGCTGGGCTCAGTTCCCCTGGAGGGTGGAATTCTGGCCCAGCAAGGCATCATATCCGGACTGTTATGTCCGGCTGAGGAAGGAACCAGCTTCAAAGGAGGAGACAGAGCCGAAGGAGGTCATAGTGATGGACCATGCTAAGGCTCAAGCTCTACTTTCATCCTCGATGAAAGAGAGGGGCTTCTCTAACTCAAAGGTAGCTGCATTGAATAGGAAGCTCCCTTCCTTTGTGTCCTCGACTACTAGAGCCTTCCCCTTTTTACAGAAAGGGTTTCTGGCTGTACTAAAAGCAATCGAGGCCGGCAAGTCTTGCCCCTCCCTAGAGGAGTGTAAACCCTTGTCGCTGGCCCTGCCTAAGGACCACAAAGACTGGAAGGACGTCCATCTTACGTTCTTAGTGGGAAAGTTGGAGGCTGATATTGCCGGACGTCAGTTCGGCAAGGACCTCCCTAAGCTGTCTGACTTTCTTTTGCGAAGTGTGTTCGATACAAAAGAAAGACTGACTGCCTCAATGTCTCTTCAGACTACTCTCGAGACGATGGCAAGTGACCCCAAGGTCCATGAAATGTTCATGGTAGTGGCCAAGCCTCATCTGGCCACAGTGACGAAGGACCTTTATGGCTTCGTCAAGGCAAGGAGAGCTTGTAGGGAGTTCGTGTTTACCTCGGCTACGGTGAGGCACGAGCTAAAGAAACTAATCTCCTCCAACATTTGGGGAAAAGACCTTTTTCCCTACCGACTTGGTCAAAGAAGTTGTTGATAAAGCCGCCTTGGAGAATAGAAACCTTCTCCAGAAGTGGGGCCTGGCTATCAAAAGAAAGTCTTCCCCGGATGAGGGTCCTCAACCAAAGAGGAAGACTATGAGGACTAGGCTACCGTCTCGGCCAGCCAAGCCTCTTAGACAGCAACAGCAACTGCAATTGCCATTGCCCCCAGTGCCCCAGATCGTGGCACAAACCCCGACCACCTTTCAGTGGGTACCCCAGGCCGTGTCGACACAGTCCACGGCATTCACCCCAGCGTTCGAAGGGCAGTCTACTTCCTTTCGAGCAAAGCCTAGAGGAGCAGCCAGAGGCTCGTCTAGACGCCCCTCAAGGGGAAGGGGATTCAGGGGTGGTCGTGGTCAGGAAGGCAAGACCTCAGGACGGCAGTCCAAGTGAGGTGATACCGGTAGGAGGGAGACTTCTGAAATTTCGGGATCGGTGGACCTTCGATCCCTGGGCCCACAGCCTACTCAAGAATGGACTGGGCGGGAGCTGGTACAGCACTCCACCCCCGTACCTTCGGTTTTTCCAACACTCCACCCCCGTTATGGAGGAGTACGTTCAAGAACTGTTGGAGAAAAAGGGTGAAGCCCATCAATTTCTAAGGAAGGCTGTTTTGTGTTCCCAAGAAAGACTCGGAAAAGCTCAGAGTCATTCTGGACTTGTCGCCACTTAACAAGTTCATAGTGAATTGCAAATTCAAAATGCTAACACTGCAACACATAAGGACCTTACTGCCCAAGAGGGCATATTCCGTCTCTATAGACTTGTCAGACGCCTACTGGCACATTCCAATTAGCCATCGACTCTCCCCCTACCTAGGGTTCAGGCTACAACGAAGACTATACACCTTCGGAGCCATGCCATTCGGGCTAAACATAGCCCCAAGGATTTTTACGAAGCTTGCGAGCGTAGTTCTCAAACAATTTCGCCTAAAGGGAATTCAGGTAGTAGCCTACCTGGACGACTGGTTGGTGTGGGCAGCATCCGAGACAGAATGCTTGCAAGCTTCCAGTCAAGTGATCCAGTTCCTAGAGTACCTAGACTTCAAGATCAACAGAAAAAGTCTCGACTTTCTCCATCTCAAAAGTTCCAGTGGCTAAGATCCACTGGGACCTTTTGTCACACCGTTTCTCCACCCCGGCGAAGAAAAGGAAGGAGATAGCGGGTTCTGTCAGGAGACTTCAAGATTCCGAAAGGATATCAAGACACGAGCAGGAGAGAGTACTGCGCTCTCTCCAGTTTGCTTCGGTGACAGACCCAGTGCTAAGAGCACAGCTAAAGGATGCAATCGGAGTTTGGAGAAGTTATGCATCAAACGCGTGAAGACATCTGAGAAGACCAGCCGCTTCGGCTAAGTACTCTTCTCAGGCCTTGGTCCCAAGCCAGACATCTAAAGAAGTCAGGTTCTTCTTCAGCCACCTCCCCCGTCGGTGACGATTCACTCAGACGCCTCGAAGGAGGGATGGGGAGGTCACTCTCATCGGAAAAAAGTCCAGGGGACTTGGTCCAGGCTATTCAAGACCTTTCTCATAAAACTTTCTAGAAGCTAGGGCAGTGCTCCTTACCTTAAAGAAAGTCTCCCCGCGTCATTCGCTCCACATAAAGTGGTGATAGACAGCGAGGTAGTTATGAGATACTTGAATCGACAAGGATCGAGGTCACCACCTCTCAACCAGGTGATGTTGGCCGTCTTCCGATTGGCGGAAAAGAAGAAGTGGTACCTGTCGGCAGTTCACCTTCAAGGAGTCCGCAATGTGACAGCGGACGCTCTATCCAGGTTCACACCGATAGAGTCGGAATGGTCCTTAGACGCAGGATCATTCTCCTTCATTCTGAATCAGTCCCAGAACTGCAGATAGACCTCTTTGCGACGAAAGACAACAAGAAGTTGCCCCTGTACGTGCCCCGTACGAGGACCCCTTAGCGGAAGCAGTGGACGCGATGTCCCTCGACTGGAACAGATGGTCCAAGATTTATCTGTTCACTCCTCACAACCTTCTGTTGAGGGTCCTCAACAAACTGAGATCCTTCAAAGGGTAGCGGCAATAGTGGCCCACAAGTGGCCGAACAGCGTGTGGTTCCTCCTGGCATTGGAACTGTAGCTGAAGTTTGTACCACTACCAGATCCAGTTCTGACCCAGCGAGTCCAGAAGTCAACTGTCTGCGCTTCATTACAGAAAACCCGGACCCTGCAGTTCATGATTTTCTCTCCCTAGCGGTGAGAAAGCGTTTCGGGATTTCGAAAGCCAGTATAGACTTCCTTGAGGAATATAAGTGCAAATCTACTAGAAGGCAATATGAGTCATTTTGGAGAAAATGGGTGGCCTTTTGTCAAGGCGAAGATTCCGCAGGAGATCTTGACACACTTCTGCTTATCTTTTTTCCCCACCTCCATGGTCAAGGATTGGCAGCGAACACGATTTCAGCGTGTAAGTCTGCTTTGACAAGACCCATTCTATATGCCTTCCAGGTCGACCTAGGTAACGAGATCTTTAATAAAGTCCCGAAAGCCTGTGCTAGGCTCAGACCTTCAGCACCTCCAAAGCCCATTTCATGGTCTTTAGACAAGTTCTTCATTTCGCTTCTCTGTTGAGCAATGAAGAGTGTGCGTTAAAGGATTTGACACAAAAATGTTATTTTCCTATTTTGCACTCGCGTCCGGGGCCAGGGTTAGTGAGATTGTAGCCTCTCGAGAGAGGCAGGTCGTGTTCAGTTCCTGGATGGGGAAGAACTGAACCTGTTTCCGGATCCTACGTTTCTCGCCAAGAATGAGTTACCCACCAACAGGTGGGGTCCCTGGAGAATCTGCCCTCTGAAAGAAGATGCATCTCTATGTCCAGTAGAATGCCTAAAGGTCTATCTTCATAGAACTTCAGACTTCAAGGGTGGTCAACTATTCAGGGGAGAAACATCAGGCTCAAATTTATCTCTGAATCAACTCAGAGCGAAAATCACATATTTTATTCGCAGAGCGGATCCTGACAATACACCTGCAGGTCACGATCCGAGGAAAGTTGCCTCGTCCCTAAATTTCTTTAATTGTATGGATTTTGAACATCTCCGTTCATACACTGGCTGGAAGTCTTCCAGAGTGTTCTTTCGCCACTATGCGAAGCAAGTAGAGGAACTAAAAGAGATCTGTGGTAGCAGTGGGTCGCGGTGTTAACCCTACTGTTTAACTCTGCGAGGAACAGTGGTCTTAATTGGGACGATTAATTCCAGGGTGAGCGTGTAGTTACATACTGTACTACAAACTAAGTGAGGGCACTGTGTTGCCCATCCAGACTGTTCCATTTCCGAAGGTGAACCTAGCATAAGTGCAGACATGTGTGCTGAGCGTTTCTAACGCTAATGTCATTGATTTGTAATACAGGCTTTTATGACTTTGATACCTCGGTATCTTAAAAGTGGCATCCAATGTTTTTTTCTTTCAGACAAACAAGCTCTGTTTACTATCATACTTATGCTTAAAGTTTTGGGTTATCCTCTTTTTATATATATATATATATATATATATATATATATATATATATATATATATATATATATATATATATATATATATATATACATATATATATATATATATATATATATATATATATATATATATATATATATATATATATATATATATATATTGTGGTTAACCTGTCTATTTATTGCCTGTCAATAATCTGGTTCTTGAGAACCTTGCGTCTCCTTCACCTGTGTCAATTTATTGGTATAATTGAGCATTCATTCTATGTACCTTATCTGGGATAATTCTAATAGAATTTTTCCTTTATGCAAGCTATGTTGC
>NC_090728.1:133349505-133354505 GCF_036898095.1 Palaemon carinicauda
TCTAAATCTGGACCTAGTATAGGTTAGGATGTGGAATTGACTCAGCCCTTTGCCGGCCGACAGAGCTGGCCGGCAGGGGTCTTTCTGTACTGTACGTCGTTCTACTTCTGGACCTAGTATAGGTTAGGATGTGGAATTGACTCAGCCCCTTGCCGGCCGGCAGAGCTGCTGGCCGGCAAGGGTCTTATGTTTTCGAGTGCTGCCCGGACTTCTCTTGGTCCCTCATCCATGCCTGCCGGCAGAGCCGGACGGCATTGGTCAAGGAAGCCTGAATTAGTTTCTCCCCTTCCTTATATGCACTCTTTCGGTTGCCGGGCTTGGAGGTTGTGTACACTCTTATCCCGGCATCCATTCTATTTTTCTTCTAAGTGCTGTACCTGTCCCGGCTGCCGGCCTATGAGGCCGGCAGCCAGGCAGGTGTAGTCCTCTGGTTCTTTTGCTGCCGGCTGGCATCGGTCTTGTACCTTTGCCGGCCGGCTTATGTCAGCCCTTGTCTGCCGGTCACCAAGATTGTGGCCGGCAGCTGGGTACTACCTTGTGTAGTTGCTGGCCGGCAGCCATTGCCGGCCAACACTGGCTGTTACCGGCCGGCAGTTGCTGCCGACCGGCACAGGCATTTGAACCAGAGTGCTGCCGCCCTATAGCTGTTAAGTAGTATACTTTAAAGCTAGTTGTGGTGTGTGCCGGCCGGCAAAGGCAGGCCGGCACACATCCCCCTATACTGTACTAGTATTCTTCTGTATAGCATATACAGTAAGAGGAAAACTATAGTAAGGGTTTTGGTACAGCACTGTGTCTTCTAACACTATTGTGTTTTCTTGCACGCCTCTTTGCTGTTGCCCTCAGATAGGAAGCTGAGTTCTTCCCTGTCTATTATCCAGGATTTTAAAATCATTGCTTTGGTGTGAGCTCCACCTGCTTCCTCTGGAAACCTTGCATTGGTTACTCTAGAAGAGATAAACCATTTTTGATTTTATTATCTGGAAGGCTGCAACAATGGGTTGTGAGGGAAACACAAGTGTGTGTCTTTCCTTTATGAATTGTTATGCTATACTATGCATATCCAGTGATACATAGTTCACTTGATACTCATGGAAATTTCTTCTCTTTACAGGAGGACCCTCCGAAGTGCGGAAATGTTTTCTGCAATGTCCGCAGCAAGAACCTCTGCGGACATGAGTGTTGTAGGAGACATGCAGCATGCGCTGTCTCCAAGGATGATCTCCAGTATTGGGACCCTCAGGTATGTACTGTATGCACTAACCTGATTACTGAGGCTTTTGATTCCCCTAGAACGGCGGAATCAAGGGATATAGCAAGGGAAAAACTTCGTACTTGGGTAAGGGGCTTCAAGAAGAACACCTCTGGCCCTTATCTTCCAAGTGAGAAGATGAGGGCGTATCTTTTTCCCCAGGCATCAGCTGATGCAGTGATTCCCCAGCCTCAAGAGGAGATCCCTCAAGATCAAGTCCAGGTGGACGTGGAAGTCGCAGTTGCGATGCAAGACATCCAGTTAGATGACAGGATGTCTGACCTGGACGAACGTTTGGAACAAGACCTCCTGGCAGAAGGTCAGGATGAAGTTGAAACCCCGGATGTCGTAGAGGATGAGGTCGATGAGGTGTCGGCTATTCCGGTTCAGATTCCGGATCCTATCCCCTCAACATCGGCCGGTCTCCCAGTAGAACTGGGACAGGCCCTCTCTTCGATTGTTGGAATGATCCAACAAATGCAGAAGGAGAATCAGGAGAAGGCGGCTGCTATGGAACTGCGTATGCAGTCCCTGGCAGAATCACGTGGACCCCGGAAAGGGCTCAATGTGAAAGACCTTCCCGTATGCTCAGATGCTAACCCCTGGAGGTATGCTGAGCACATGCCAATGACGACTGGAAAGATCGTCATCTCGGATAAGCTGGGTTCAGTTCCACTAGAGGAGGTGGAATTTTGGCCCAGCAAGGCATCATATCCAGACTGCTATGTCCGGCTGAGAAAAGAACCAGCTTCAAGGGAGGAGACAGAGCCGAAGGAGGTCATAATTATGGACCACGCTAAGGCTCAAGCCCTACTTTCATCCTCGATGAAAGAGAGGGGCTTCTCTAACTCGAAGGTAGCTGCATTGAACAAGAAGCTCCCTTCTTTTGTGTCCTCTCCTGCTAGAGCCTTCCCCTTTTTACAGAAAGGGTTTGCGGCTGTCCTAAAGGCAGTCGAGGCCGGCAAGCCTTGCCCCTCCCTGGAGGAGTGTAAACCCTTGTCGCTGGCCCTGCCTATGGACCACAAAGACTGGAAGGATGTCCATCTGACATTCTCAGTGGGAAAGTTGGAGGCTGATATTGCCGGACGGCAATTCGGCGAGGACCTCCCCAAGCTGTCCGACTCTCTTTTACGAAGAGAGTTCCAGACTAAAGAAAGACTGGCTGCCTCAATGTGTCATCAGACTACTCTTGAGACGATGGCAAGTGACCCCAAGGTCCATGAAATGTTCATGGTAGTGGCTAAGTCTCACCTAGCCACAGTGACGAAGGACCTTTATAGCTTCGTCAGGGCAAGGAGAGCTTGCAGGGAGTTCGTGTTCACCGGGGCCTCGGTGAGACACGAGCCAAGGAAGTTAATCTCCTCCAACATTTGGGGAAAAGACCTTTTCCCTACCGATGTGGTCAAAGAGGTTGTTGATAAGGCCGCCGTGGAGAATAGAAACCTTCTCCAGAACTGGGGCCTGGCTATCAAAAGAAAATCTTCCCCGGATGAGGGTCCTCAACCAAAGAGGAAGAATATGAGGACTAGGCTACCGTCTCGGTCAGCCAAGCCTTTTAGACAGCAACAGCAACTGCAATTGCCATTGCCTCCAGTGCCCCAGATCGTGGCACAAACCCCGACTACTTTTCAGTGGGTACCCCAGGCTGTGCCAGGTCAGTCATCCACATTCACCCCAATGTTCGAAGGACAGTCTTCTTCCTTTCATGCAAAACCTAGAGGAGCAGCCAGAGGCTCGTCTAGGCGCCCCTCAAGGGGAAGGGGATTCAGAGGTGGTCGTGGTCAGGGAGGCAAGACCTCAGGAGGGCAGTCCAAGTGAAACGATACCGGTAGGAGGGAGACTGATGAAATTTTGGGATCGCTGGACCTTCGATCCCTGGGCCCAAAACCTACTCAAGAATGGACTGGGCTGGAGCTGGTACAGCACTCCACCCCCGTGCCTTCGGTTTTTCCAACACTCCACCCCCGTTCTGGAGGAGTACGTTCAAGAACTGTTGGAGAAAAAGGTGATCCGAAAGGTGAAGTCCATCAAATTCCAAGGGAGGCTGTTTTGTGTTCCCAAGAAAGACTCGGAAAAGCTCAGAGTCATTCTGGACTTGTCGCCACTCAACAAGTTCATAGTGAATTGCAAATTCAAGATGCTAACACTGCAACACATAAGGACCTTACTGCCCAAGAGGGCATACTCAGTCTCTATAGACTTGTCAGACGCCTATTGGCACATTCCAATCAGCCGTCGACTCTCCCCCTACCTAGGGTTCAGGCTACAACGGAGACTATACGCCTTCAGAGCCATGCCATTCGGGCTAAACATAGCCCCAAGGATTTTCACAAAGCTTGCGAGCGCAGCTCTCAAACAATTACGCCTAAAGGGAATTCAGGTAGTAGCCTACCTGGACGACTGGCTGGTGTGGGCAGCATCCGAGACCGAATGCTTGCAAGCTTCCAGTCAGGTGATCCAGTTCCTAGAGTACCTAGGCTTCAAGATCAACAGAAAAAAGTCTTGACTTTCTCCATCCCAAAGGTTCCAGTGGCTGGGAATCCACTGGGACCTTTTGTCACACAGTTTCTCCATCCCGACGAAGAAAACTAAGGAGATAGCGGGCTCTGTCAAGAGACTTCTAGATTCCGAAAGGATATCAAGATGCGAACAGGAGAGGGTACTAGGCTCTCTCCAGTTTGCTTCAGTGACAGACCCAGTGCTAAGAGCACAGCTAAAGGATGCAACCGGAGTTTGGAGAAGGTATGCATCAAACGCGCGAAGAGATCTGAGAAGACCAGTGCCGCCTCGGCTACGTACTCTTCTCAGGCCTTGGTCCCAAGCCAGACATCTAAAGAAGTCGGTTCTTCTTCAGCCACCTCCCCCGTCGATGACGATTCACTCAGACGCCTCAAAGGAGGGATGGGGAGGTCACTCTCATCGGAAAAAAGTCCAGGGGACTTGGTCCAAGCTATTCAGGACCTTTCATATAAACTTTCTAGAAGCTATGGCAGTGCTCCTTACCTTAAAGAAAGTCTCCCCGCGTCACTCGATCCACATAAGATTGGTGATGGACAGCGAGGTGGTTGTGAGATGCTTGAATCGACAAGGGTCGAGGTCACCACCTCTCAACCAAGTGATGTTAGCCATTTTCCGATTGGCGGAAAAGAAGAAGTGGTACCTGTCGGCAGTTCACCTTCAAGGAGTCCGCAATGTGACAGCGGACGCTCTATCCAGGTTCACACCGATAGAGTCGGAATGGTCCTTAGACGCAGGATCATTCTCCTTCATTCTGAATCAAGTCCCAGAACTGCAGATAGACCTCTTTGCGACGAAAGACAACAAGAAGTTGCCCCTGTACGTGTCCCCGTACGAGGACCCCTTAGCGGAAGCAGTGGACGCGATGTCCCTCGACTGGAACAGATGGTCCAGGATTTATCTGTTCCCTCCTCACAACCTTCTGTTGAGGGTCCTCAACAAACTGAGATCCTTCAAGGGGGTAGCGGCAATAGTGGCCCACAAGTGGCCGAACAGAATGTGGTTCCCCTTGGCGTTGGAACTACAGATGAAGTTTGTGCCGCTACCACATCCAGTTCTGACCCAGCGAGTCTAGAAGTCGACTGTCTGCGCTTCATTACAGAAAACCCAGACCCTGCAGCTCATGATTTTCTCGCCCTTGCGGTGAGAAAGCGTTTCGGGATTTCGAAAGCCAGCATAGACTTCCTAGAAGAATATAAGTGCAAATCGACTAGAAGGCAATATGAGTCAT
>NC_090728.1:133359505-133362302 GCF_036898095.1 Palaemon carinicauda
TACTACTGTTGGTGCATGTTAACAAATGCTGTTGAGTTAACGTTGCAAGACAAATGCACAGACGGTGAGAAGTGTCTTCCGTGCATGGATTTTATGGCAGGCGTTGGAGATGAAACATGTTTCCAGTTCTCCGAAATGAAGGAGGTTGATCTTAAAACAATAGTTACTCAAATATACGACTCTGGTGTCGGGATGAAGTTCGATTTAGCCACATGATGACATAATGAGTGGTCTACTGCTGCGATGAACTGAGAGAGAGAGAGAAGAGAGAGAGAGAGAGAGAGAGAGAGAGAGAGAGAGAGAGAGAGAGAGAGAGAGAGAGAGTTGCATTGGTTTTATTAATTCTTCTCAATTTGAATGAACAGAAATTATGGATGTTTAATTTATACGATGATTTGTAATATTATCACATTTACTTCATTACTAAATTTTTCCTATCTTTAATCCGAATAAGTCTTTTTATTATTTTGTTTTAAATCTTACAAATTAGAATTTTATAGAATATAGAAAGGCCAACGGAATGGATAACAATCTTACCAGAAAAAAACAAAAAAATATAAGTGGGAGATACATTAAGAGCTGATGATTGGTATTACAAATATATGTATAAAAAAATATTCCCATAAGCTGGAAAAAAGCATATTATTACAAGAAATGGGCATAGAGGTATTACTTCTAATGAAGTACAACAGCGGAGTATCCTTAAATACTGGGAATATAGGAATTAAGACTTATGGCTGGGTAGTTGCGGCCCAACTACTATTCATCTCCTTTATATTCCTTTCTCTGTTGAACCTCATTTGTCGTTTGCGCATAACATTTTTTATTCTAAAATGTAACCAAATAAAAATAAAAAAAAACAATCAAAATTTGCGATTTAAAAGCCTTTTGATAGGTTTTGATGACCACAAATAGATATAGAGCTAAAAAGAAATAACCCACAAGCACTCGCAAAGGATACATATTTGCTCATTCTTTTCCAATGACTCGTTTATTCCATTTTGCAACTCCTACAAAATTACTTCCTAAATGTAAAGTTGTTCTTCAACAACACAATATTACAAAAAGAACTAAATTTATAAGGTTATTTGGAACGTCAGAATACAGAATATGTCACGCCATGTTTAATGAAACCGTAAGCTTTAATTCTTCCTCAGAGTTCCTTTCGTCTCAATATTTCCGGGTCATTGTTTAGACTTTTAAATTTTTTTGTATATTAACACAATTTGGTATTGTGATCGTGCATAATAATTATTGCAATGCCACCTCTCTCTCTCTCTCTCTCTCTCTCTCTCTCTCTCTCTCTCTCTCTCTCTCTCTCTCTCTCTCTCTCTCTCTCTCTCTCTCTCTCTCTAAAACTTTTTTACAGTTACGAATTATTAAGCATACTGAACAAAAGTTATGGAGAGGCATACACAAAGCAAACATGTAATTAAAGGAATAACATTAGGATTTAATCAACCTAATTTGGCCTACATGACAATTTACGTGTAAAGAGAAAAGCTTAAAGAAATATACTGATATTGAATAATCAAAACTGTATTTTTTTGCAGGCCAAAGTTCATATATGTACATAACGATCTACCAAGTAGAACTGAATTAGAACATTGTTTTCCATTTTACCACTTTTTCTTTTTAATAACAATAGGAAGAAAATAAGGTTAGCTGGTAAGGTAAGTGCCATAACTGCATATATCTAATACAGTACTTAATATTGACACTCGAAATTACATCATTTATTTATTTATACACACATACATATACATATATACTCATACATATATACTCATACATATATACACATATACATACACACACACACACACACACATATATATATATATATATATATATATATATATATATATATATATATATATATATATATATATACATATATATATATATATATATATATATATATATATATATATAATATATATATATATATATATATATATATATATATATATACGGTGCAAACAAGTACAATGTCGTACTTCCTTGCTATCTTGATAAGTTCCACAATGATGTAAGACAAGAATGAAATGTAGGTGGATATTTGTAGATATTAAAAAAATTTTAGAGCTTTCATCCATCAGCTGTGGACTAGGTCACTAAAATGTTTATAAAATAACAAGTCAAGTACTGATATAAGGAAGAACAGAAATACATAAACAATTAAAATACATAGCCACAGTTAAAAAAATATCAAAACCAATTACAAAACAGTTTCAGGTTGTTGGGCCCTTGTCCTTTTCTAAATTCTCTGAGATCTTCAGGGTGGTATGATACGATGGTCAGTATCCAATTCGATGTTTTGGTAGTTCTGGTCATATTTCTACAGTTACGATTTTTACTTCTCCTACATATTTCTTCACTGATGTTTTCATCTTCTACTAGTCCCCTGTTACCCTCAAACGTCTTGTTCAAAGAGATCAAAGCACCCTCTATCGTTCTCCTCATTGCCCTCTCACGACACCTGTAAACAATTTCTGCTTCTTATAGGCTAATGCATGACTTTTCTCCCAAGTATGTCAGGCTATAAAACTATAGTAGTTACTCGATCTACAAGGTACAATATATTCCCTTTTTTTCTCTTTCAATGTAGCATTCCTCAAAGTCCTTACAGGGAATCACACATACTCCTATCTCACCATCATCTTTACTTCGGTTGTTATTAATCAGTTTCTTCCTTAGGGTATCCTTATACTGAAAAACGATATTATATCAAGGTGTCTCTTTGTTGCACACACACACACACGCACACACATATATATATACATATATATATATA
>NC_090728.1:133372802-133377802 GCF_036898095.1 Palaemon carinicauda
TAGCCTCGTGTGTATTTAAGATGTTGTAAACCCATTTCAAAACAGGACTGATCTAATCACTTTCAAAGCCAACAGATCATAAGGGCGTACTTTGAACGGCTAATGACTACTTTCCGCATCAGCAAGCGCAAAGGCAAAGCAAAGGAAATAGACAAGATGTGATTGACTTACATATGTATCATGAAACTGGAAATGAAATTTGATTATTAAATATACTTTGAATGTCTTAATATATATATATATATATCAGTTTAGAGAAATAAGAGAAATTAAATAATTTCCATCAATTCAATGTAATATATTTCCTTAGATTATCCCGCCAGCATTTCTCGCGACAAAATTGAAATCAGCGATGTCGTCGATAGGTATTGACTATCCAATCTATTGCAATTAGGAGGTTTCTATATCTCTTGTTAATTAATTACATTTGATTATTCAAGAAATCAATCAAAAGGAAGATTAGGTACTTAAAAATAACTAATATTCACGGGGTACATTTTATCATCTATTGAATTATCCGAAAATCCCCATCAGCAACAATGAGTGTGTTAACAAGCCAGTTAGGTTATATGTAAGTACATAGCTACACCGTTGTTCTCCTCCCATGAACTGCATGTTTGTTTCACTGGTTTAGTATCCAGTTTATAAGATAAGGGTTAATAACAATTATTAAATGAGAGTTAAAATTTCGAGTAAAGTAATCAAACATAATTTTAAAGTCATGTACATTTTATATAGCATATATTGTATACATACACACACACACACACACATATATATATATATATATATATATATATATATATATATATATATATATATATATATATATTTTATATATATATATATATATATATATATATATATATATATATATATATATATATATACACTTTACAAATACATACTGTGTACATATACACAAACACATACACATACACATACACACACATATATATATATATATATGTATATATATATATATATATATATATATCCTATATATACATATATATGTATGTATATGTATATATATATATATATATATATATATATATATATATATATATATATATATATATATATATATACATGTAGGTATATACACACACACACACACACATATATATATATATATATATATATATATATATATATATATATATAAAAGTATATACACTATATATATATATATATATATATATATATATATATATATAAGTATATACACTATATATATATATATATATATATATATATATATATATATATATATATATATATATATATACACATATATATTTATATCTATTTGTACATACATATGTATATATATGTATATGTGTATATATATATATATATATATATATATATATATATATATATATATATATATATATATATATATATATATATATATATTATTCTACAGAGATTGGAGAGAAACATTGATGAAAAGCTGAGGGTTGAACATGCAGTATTTAGAAAAGGTGAAAGATGCACTGACGAAATTTTCATTTTGAGACATGTTGTACAGCAATACGTAGAATAAAGAAATCCTCTTTTGATGGCATTTGTGGAATATGAAAAAGCCTTTCATAGTGTGCACCTGCTAATATGGTGGAAAGCCCTGTGTTATTATGGAATTCCTCATAAATGTGTAAATTTGATTTAGTGTATTCATGAGCAGAGCAGGAGTAAAGTTAATGTTAATGAATTTTCAGATACCTACCATAGTGAATTATTAGGTACTCTTATTCATCAAGCTGTTGATAGAAAAAGTCGGTATCGTCCCATCTCGCACAAACTGACAAAAGTAGGAGATATCGTTTTAGTAAAGGAAGAATATACTAAAAGAAGTAATTATCCATTAGGAATAGTTTTGAAGATTTTTGTTAATGATCTGGATGAGGTTACCCATGCTTTGGTCAAGAAGTGAAAACCGGTCAGACCACAAAGATTCATGTTACTAATCTTATCCCCATGTTGGAGAACACCCATTTTTGTCCTGACAGTCTTTCCCCTGAAAATAATTTCTTGGGTAAATCCTCACGTCCCCGCAGGAAAGCTGCAGAAGCCAGTGAGGCAAGGACAAGACAAATGCTTCACTAATTCATGTTTTGTTTTTAATTTTAAATTTTACTGTATGTCCATGCATATTTTGTACATTTATTAGCGGATGAAAATTTTTTTTATGGAAAAAGTTTCCATCTTCTCCCCAGGACTATACAGAATGAATAAATTTTTAATGTACTTGCCTACAGCGGCAGGAAGGATTCGTAAATATGGGATTTCAGTATTACCAAAATAAGAAAAATATACTTGGTACAGCTTACAGTCCTTCCTGCTGCCATAGTTATGATTGGCAAATTGTTAACTCCTCCTTTTTTTGTTGTTTACGAGGAAACTTCGAGACCGATGAATGTGTGAGAAGTCAGTACTAGCAGTCCCAGCAGTCGAGGCAGTTCTGCCAGTCTGGTCAGTCCGGACGGTCCTTGGTAGGACCCACCACATACCCGTATGCCATTGAGCCCGTCTCCCATCGTCTGTGTGAGCCTGTCCTCCTGGAGGATGTCTTGGACGAGGCTCTGATAATTTTATTAAGAATCAAGGGTCCCTCAAGAGGCATTTGTGAATTATTCCCTTGGTTCCATAATTTGTACGGCGTAATTGGTGGCCACCTGGATGTACTCTGCTTCCTACGACTCGACTCGCCTTAGTGGAGGATTTGTGGAGAAAAGTCACGTTCTCCTAAGCATTGACTTCAATCCCTTCTTGCTCGGATGGACTACGGTGAGTACCAAGTATTTTTGGGGCAAATACTGAATGGTAATCGTAGCAATCTTTTGAGCCTTTGCTGCTGCCTATTAAAGTCCTTCCTACCTGCCATCGGTAGAGTACGGATATTCACGAATGTTTAATAGTTATAGAGGATTTATCTTGTCCTTACAGTGGTTTCGCAACTCTACTGAAGGTTGTTCGTGGGTTTATTGTACATAGTGGTAAGCTACTATTTGTTATTTTCTGGATAAATCAACATAAAATTGTAAGAGTCTCCTTTAATGCAAACTTACACGGATATTATATTATTTCAGGATAGGATTATCCAGCCTTGATATGGTTGTCATACTTGGTTTTTCTTGTCTTGACCTACTTACAGTAAGGTAACGGTTTGCATATTCCTATGTACAAGTGCTTCTTGCCATATTATTCTTACGTATATAATTTAAGTTAATTCTTAGGCTTTACCACTAACGTGCAATTTTTGTATTTCCCATCCAGGTATGGAGGAGAAGCTGATTATTGAAGAGGAAGAGCCCTGTGTCATGCACTTGACACAATTGCAATAAATAATAAATTTAAATATTTCAAAAGTGTATGAATAGACTTCCCTTCCGTATTTTAAGTACCTTATAAGGTGACTAAACAGTTTTTCAGCTTAACGTTATAGCGCGAGAGAAAGGGGAGGCTTCAATTTTTTTTCTTTCTTTTTTTTTTACAATGGGAAAATACAATTCTATTGGTTTTCCCCTTAGATCTTGAGGTGAAATCTCTGGAAGTTATATCTAGATGTCAAATATTTTTCTTTAACTACGCTATATAAATTCTATGATTATATTTATTTTTAGATGGTTCATAATTCATTTCTCTTCACCAAAGCAAATCATAGAAACGTAATATATTAGCGTAGTCCTTATAAAGAATCTGTTTTTACTCGTATCAGTTACAAATCTGATCTGTAATATATTATTTCAAAGCCCTAATTATATTTGGGAACCTTGGGCTTATTGGACGTGATAATAATTGCCAGTTCATCTGAACAGGATTGAATGAGCACACTAGAAATCCATCCTTTCGCTATAGAAGAAAAAAAAATCCTTCTGGGAATCTGTGAAGGTTATTTAATCTTACTCGAATGTAACAGTGTGAGATAATGTCAGAACTATACATTTAAAGCTATAACCTACTCAACAAAACCCCTTCCCCATCAGCTTCAAAAAGGTTTACTATGTTACCACTGCATCACTCATACACCAGCACAGGTTTTACCAGCTGCTCCTATCCCTAT
Source organism: Palaemon carinicauda (assembly GCF_036898095.1). Taxonomy (NCBI): domain Eukaryota; kingdom Metazoa; phylum Arthropoda; class Malacostraca; order Decapoda; family Palaemonidae; genus Palaemon; species Palaemon carinicauda. The sequence goes on from NC_090728.1 coordinate 133,376,872, forward strand.
CCCAGGTGCTCCGATCCCCATCCTCATATGCTCCAATCCCAATCCCTTATTCTGTATGCGTCCACCGCTCCAGACAAAAATAGCCTCGTGTGTATTTTAGATGTTGTAAACCCATTTCAAAACAGGACCGATATAATCACTTTCAAAGCCAACAGATCATAAGGGCGTACTTTGAACAGCTAATGACTACTTCCCGCAGCAGCAAGCGCAAAGGCAAAGAAAAGGAAATAGACAAGATGTGATTGACTTATATATGTATCATGAAACTGGAAATGAAAGTTGATTATTAAATATACCTTGAATAGCTTAATATAAATATCAGTTTAGAAAAATAAGAGAAATTAAATAATTTCCATCAATTCAATGCAATATTTTTCCTTAGATTACCATCCCGCCAGCATTTCTCGCGACAAAAAAGAAATCAGCGATGTCGTCGATAGATATTGTTTATCCAATCTATTACAATTAGCAGGTTTCTATATATCTGTTAAATAATTACATTTGATTATTCAAGATATCAATCAAAAGGAAGATTAGGTACTTAAGAATAACTAATATTCACGTGGTATATTTTATCATCTGTTGAATTATCCGAGAATCCCAGGAGCAACAATGAGTGTGTTAACAAGCAAGTTAGGTTATATGTAAGTACATTGCTACACCGTTGTTCTTCTCCCATGAACTGCATGTTTGTTTCACTGGTTTGGTATCCAGTTTATAAGATAAGGGTTAATAACAATTATTAAACGAGAGTAAAAATTTCGAGTAAAGTATTCAAACATAATTTTCAAGTCAGGTTCATCTTTATATAGCATATATTGTATACACACACACACACACAAACACACACACACACACATATATATATATATATATATATATATATATATATATATATATATATATATATATATATATATACAATTTACAA
>NC_090728.1:133382802-133417802 GCF_036898095.1 Palaemon carinicauda
GAATTAGACACAGACGTCACATGTTAATTAAGGAATTATCACATGCATAGTATATTACAAACTGAAATATAAAATACCTTATTATTCTACAAGTGAATTTTTTTTTAGTCCAGTCAATTGCTGGTGGCCAAATATGCATCAACAGTAATTGCGTAGTGATAGATATCCAAGCCTAAGGTAAGGTACGGTACGGAATTTGCCAATTTTTTTCGTACCTGAACCGTACCGTACCGTACCTTGGTAAAATTACCGTACCGTAATTCCGTACCGTACTTATAGGCTAGATATCAACCGTACCGTACCGTACGCCAGCCTTGCCTAACAACACCACTGAGATTAGCAGACAATTCTTCTTGCAAGGGGTTAGCTCCTGCGCTGTAATTTTTCAGTGGCTACTTTCATCTTGGTCAGGGTAGAAGAGACTCTATAAGTATGGTAAGCAGCTTTTCTAGGAGAGGAACACTCATAAATCAAACCGTTGTTCACTAGTCTTGAATATTGCCATAGCCTCTGTACCATGGTCTCCCATTGTCTTGGGGTAGAGTTTTCTTGCTTGTGGGTACATTCGGGCACAATATTCTATCTTATTTCGCTTCCTCTTATTTTGATAAAGTTCTTATAGTTTATAAATGAAATATTTATTTTAAAGCAGTTACTATTCTTAAAACAGTTTTATTTTAATGGTTAATTACTTTTCTTAATTCCTCGTTTTCTTTCCTCAGTGGCCTATTTTCCCTGTTGGAGCCTCTATGCTTATAGCATCCTACTTTTCAAATTAGGGTTTTAGCTTAGCAAGTAACAACAATAGTAATGATAATTTTTTTAAACATTAATTTTTAGAAAAATATTCAGTGAGATGAAAACTAATATTATTCTAATATTTATTCTTAATTTTATAATTTGTTTTCCTATGTATCCTGTACTTTTATATTAAATGTTGACATTGTTTTCAATTCAATATATATCCAAAAACGGAAATGTATAACAAAAATGTGTATATTGCTCTAGATATATTTGGTTATACTTTATTTCACTAAATAACAATGTCAAATACCTATCGTTTTCATGTGTGTTCAGCGATATTTTATTAACTGATTGCTAAGGTGACCAACTACTACTATTACTACTACTACTACTACTACTACTACTATTACTACTACTACTATTATTATTATTGTTGTTATTATTATTGTTATTATTATTATCATTATTATTATTATTACTACTACAACTACTGCTATTACCACTACTAGCCTACTATAACTCATATTACTGCTGCAGCTATTATTATTATTATTATTATTATTATTATTATTATTATTATTATTATTATTATTATTATTGTTATAATTATTATTATTATTATTATTATTATTATTATTATTATTATCATTAAAGCCATAAAACAATAAAAAGCCATATTCATATTGGAACAACAAGAAATATTCCATGGATAGATAAACTATTTTCCCAGAAATAATAAGAAATGGAAAGTATGATATAAAGAAAACAGAACTTAATTTGTAAAATGAAAAGAACGTGTCTAGTAGCAAGCTCTAAAAGATGGAAAAGAATAGAAGAATTAAGGAAATTTCTTATATTATCCACCACGTCAGTAAAACTGTAAATACGATTTCTCTCTCTCTCTCTCTCTCTCTCTCTCTCTCTCTCTCTCTCTCTCTCTCTCTCTCTCTCTCTCTCTCTCTCTCTCTCTCATGTTAAATATTCCTACTAAATTTTGAGGGAAAAAAGATATTCTTACAACATTTATACAAATGAATGGTCGTTCCTTGCAACATAACTCTTTGGGACATTTATTCAAGTCCATAATCATGATTTTTTAAGGAGAGAGAGAGAGAGAGAGAGAGAGAGAGAGAGAGAGAGAGAGAGAGAGAGAGAGAGAGAGAGAGAGAGAGAATACTGCAAGATCTAGCACGAATAATGCATATTTTTCCATACTCGAATTTCTCCATTTATTTCATATGAAAATGCTATCACAGTTCTCTTATATACTGTATCTCTTTGCCTGTAGTCAATCTTTGCTATAAATTCTTCAACGTTTAGCTCCATCTTCATCATCTGCATAAAGGAGTTTCAGGGTTTTTTCTTTTTAACAATTTTGAAACACTATTATGTACTAACATTTTATTGCAGATGATCCTGGTAGTTTTATTGCTTCAAGTTACCTTGCTTTACGACTAAATTCTCTCTTGAATTTTGTTTCCATCATATGTCATGTTTTTTTTTTTTTAATTCAAAGATACTCTCCAATTTAATCAACTTTTTTTTACAGAATGTGACTTTATTATACATCTGGCCTTCTACACCCCTTTCACTACCCATTTTCTTATACCTTACTTTCCTGGAATGTTGCTAAATTTACTGAGCCGTAAAAATCTGCACACTTGTCTAACTCCTGGTGTGAAATATACTGCTAATTCTCAGCCCTATATATTTAAACATATACTCCGTCACATAAAGAAAACTCGTTATAGCTCTCTGCATATTACCTCTTACATCATTAATATGTATAACATCGGAAGAAGGCATCCAATTTTAGACTTAGACTCTACTTTGTTGAATTACCCACAAAGAAAGACACGCGCTGTATGTACCAATATCTTAGATATTATTTTAAAGTGGTGTTAAGCTAGCAACCTAGTGTCATACATACTTGCTTGAAACTGGAGAATATGTAATTGGACAAACACGAAGACAAATACATGTAAATATTTATCTATACATACTTATGTATGTGTTTGTGAATATAAGGGATGTCAAAGTGGTACAAAGAAGTTCCATTATTACTCAATATTTTGCCAGTCAATTCAATAAGTAACACCACAATCTGGGATTATGAGTTGAGCATGTAACTAACAACTTTGTCTTAAGGAAAAAAAAAAAACAAATTGAAAACTTGAATATTCCTATAGAAGTTGGGCCTGTAAATTTTAGTACACATCACGGTAGGCCAAAAAGTTATATCTGAACATTCAAAATATGGTTGATATCTTTGTGTGATAAATATAAGGTTTACTAGAGGCCTAAATATATTAATCTTGTAATTGTATTCATATATATGTATAAATTTCAGTAAGTAAGAAACACGATTATTGTATGTGATGTAGCTACAATGTGGAGTTGACAATTTCCTTCATAAAAACAAGGACATAAAAAAGAAAATAATAATTATCAACATTTTGGTGTATACGGTGTCAAATGGGGGTATTATGTGCGAGAGAAATTATAACTTTTGAAGTGCCTTTCAGTTCTTTGGTGTGAAAAACCTATAACAGAACGTGTATTTCATTTTATACAAATCTTTACGTGAATGGGAGAGTTTCAGTTTATTTCGTAATGCAGACAATAAATGAAGAATTTAAAGAAGATAAATTAAAATAAACAAATATTAATTAAAGAAAATGCTGAGGTCTATATTTTAAAAAAGGAAAGTCAAGTTGAACCAAAAATAAATCTTTGTAATACGAGAAGTAATATGTTTGACGTAATAGGAGAGAAATGTGTTTGACGTATGAAAATAAAGTAACATTCTAACTTGTCTGAATAGACAATGGACTATTTCAAAAGGTAGAAAACTAAAAAGACGAATGGTTTATGCTGTTCGTTTCGAAAACTCATTAAGTGGTGAGAACGAAGGGAATTTGAGGAGTTTGAAGCCGAGTGAAAATATGATTAGGCGTCCTTTTTTTAAGAAGAGGTCAATTAACAAGGAAATTTGTCGAGGTAATTTAGGAGGAAAACGAAGAAGAGAATAATCTAATATAAAAGTTGAAACAATAGAGGATTTCATAATTTCTTAAGAATATAACAATAACGAAAAACTAACTCCAATTTACTAAACCTTGTTACATCAAGCTGCAATATTCAGAGACGTTACGGAAATGAAACCTTTGATGATCTGTCGGGTTAAATCCATTGATCATCGAAGCCGTTTCAGTTATCGATGTTTACCTTATCCAGTGAGAGGCGATGGCATGTTGTTCATACATAAAGCTGGAATCAACAAATATTTCATTTAGATGACAAGACAGAATGAATATATAACATCATATGATCAATGATCATCAAACATCATAGTTTCTCCGTAAAATGTATATTCAAAGGAGATATAATTTCTTGTTCGTAATATTCGGTAAATAGAGAGTATTACAATACAGTGCTACATCAAATATTACCAATATCAGAGCTATGTAAAACAAAGTTAATTTCATACAAATCACGTGTAAAGTAGACGTTAAGTAATTTTACTTCAGGAAGTTTACACTTTCCCCATAGTTATATGTTTGATATAAAAAAGCGAATGGCAATCTAAAATATTTGAATTAGGAAGCATATAAGCTCTCCAAATATAATACTTATATTTAACAAAAAATAAGAATAGAACAAAGTTGAGGTAATCAATAAGAGCTAGAAATTCAGTCTTGCAATATTGCCAAACACCTTTGTCCTGAGTCCTTAGATTAAAAACTTGACAATTCATTAATCTGGATCATAGAGATAAAGAGTAATTGTAATCAAAATCCTCTGATAGAGACATTTACTATTATACCTGACAAAACATGAAGGATTTCTCTCTCTCTCTCTCTCTCTCTCTCTCTCTCTCTCTCTCTCTCTCTCTCTCTCTCTCTCTCTCTCTCTCTCTCTCTTAAGAATTAGTAAATTTTGTACCTTTTTTTTGGTCGACCGCTGAAAGTTGCGGATGTGGTTGGGATTAAGTAAGGGAATATACTTTGAATATCATCAAAGTATAAGTGGCGAGACGAGTTAATGATGTATAAAATTTTCATAAGATACATGAATTATATATATACATATATATAAACATATATATATATATATATATATATATATATATATATAATATATATATATATATATATATATACATATACATATATATGTGTGTGTGTAATGTATTCATCAACTATGAATGAAACCAGAACACACGAACGCTTATGATTGTTTCCTTTGAAAATAAAGGAACGCTGGGAGTTGATGAGGTAACATATGATCCACTATCGGTTCCTGTAAAGCTAATAACACAAGGTTTGCAAGGGCGACGGCTATGCCATAAAAAATATTACCATCACGTTGTATGGTATATGGAGGCAGCATAAGTTATACAATGCAAATATAATCAATTTATGATAAATATATGCTGATTATTAAATGCCCTCCTAATTTTCTTACTTTTAATCACAATAAAATGTCTCGTTTCTTCTTAAACGTGGCAGAATTTTTTTTAAGTGATGCCACATCCTATCTCAGGCGTTAAGCTAACCCCAGGGCATAAATGTCAAACAGGGTGTGTCTCCTTCAAGGAGGGTTAACCTCCTTGATCTCCATAAAGACGGCTAAATCAAAACAGTCATTAAGGAGTCTGTCACCCTACAAAGAACATGGAAGGAAGTCCTTGTTCCCGCATTAGTCTTCAGCCACAGTTTATAGGATCATGAAGTACTTTGACAAAAAAAAGGCAAACCATGGACCCGTTATGGATGTTAGAAAAACATTGAAACATGCCTCGGAAGCCATAATGATACCGGGGAGTACAAAAGTAACGGTGAGTGAGATACGGAAAACCAATTTTCGTTGAACAGAAGAAGCAGCAACCAAGAACCGTGACAAATTTCGGTGATTTTGACAAGAGCGTCTTGCATAGAACAATTTTAGACTTTTATGCAAAGAAGGAAGTTCCAACGTTTGACTCAATAACAGCTTAATTAGAAGAAAAAAATGAGTTAAAAGGTCGCAGGGACTCTTTTCACAAAGTTCATTGGGAAATTCTCTTTCGATAAAGCAAGGTTAATGGAAGAAAATTTCTACTGTAAAGAAAAAATATAGCCTCAGCCAGTTTTTAAGAGAAATGAAAGCATACCAGTGGCTATAAATCCTTTGTATACTTGGACGAGACTTGGATTAACCAAATTCACACCGTTGGGAAATGTTGGATTGGCATCCATTCAGAGAAAGGCACTGGTATTAAACCCCCTACTGGGAAAGGTAGTCGGTTAATTGTTCTTCATGCTGGGATCGAACACGGTTTAGTTCCAAACTGTAAACTTGTTTCCCAGTCTAAAATCGATGGCGATTACCACAAACAAATTAATCATATTGTATTCAAGGAATGGTTCATTTCCCAATTGATTCCCAATATACCACCATCCAAATTGATAAACTACTTACTACATCCGATAGAAAAGCTGTTATTAAAGACGGGCTTATCAAGAAAGGAGAAACCCCCGGAGACGATCTCTTTAAGGATGCTCTGCTTGCTATGGTGAAAGAGCAGACGTCAAGATGGCCATGCAAGGACGATATTGATATTATTGCGAGTAAGCACGGTCTCACAGAGGTAAGACTTCCTCCATATCATTGTCAATATAACCCAATGGAAGCGATACATCAAGTAACACCGGAAAATTGGAAAAAATAAGTTAACCATGCATTCAAAGGAATTACACTTCTAGAAATTTAGCCATCGTCAATTTTGTTGATTCTTTTGTTATAAATCTAGAATCATCTGCTGAAGAGGAGTTATAATAAAGAGTATCTAATTTATGTAATTCATTGACATCATTAATGCTTTTTTTTCATTTTCAATGTAAATATCCATTCATTCTTTTCTTTCTTTTGTAATGTAAATATTCATTCAGGCTTTATTTAATTTGTAATGCAGATATTTCTTTTTATTATTAATGTAAACATTAGTCTAGCTTCCAAATTAAATTACTTAAACAAAGAGAAAATTTTTATGTATTTTTAATATATATATTTTTGGGCTCAAGCAATGTCGTCCTGATGGAAGTTCCTATAAGGTAGCTTCCTAGGGTATATTACAACTACGGCGATATTCCCAGAGAATTTACCTTAAGGTACCAGAATTCTAACTCCTGGAGCGAGTATCCCTCGTGAAAGGGATATCGCGACATATCAGAGGACGTATTCTAGACACGTCACATGGCAATCTACGACCTGAACAGAGATTCGTCTCGTAGGAGGGAGATTGACGAGATACGAATTCGGGAAAGAAAAAGGGGAGCCGCTCCCAAGGCTTCCCTATCCCCCGATTCGTATGCGTGCCTGGCGCCAATCCTGGCGCCATCTGTATTCCTTTTTGCGTAGCTTAACAACTCGGTGTTTTTTCCTGTTTTTCTCGCAAATCTTGGATTTATTCAGCTTTTCATGGCTTCTTCGTCTTCGTTGACCTCGGATAAGTTGAGTATAGTGTCTGTTATGTATAAATGTAGGCTCTTGGTAAAATTTTGAGTGATTAATAGGATTAATCTTTGATACAAGAGCCGTAGCCTACCAGAGGTGTCCTGGACACTGTCACTCGCTAGGTATAAATTAGTTAGTCAGAGTGACATTCCTGGTTGTTTTGCTTAATAAATTTTAGCTATTTAGCTTTACATAGGATTTCCTTTCGTGCTTAGTATTATTTGGCGAAGTATTCGCCATTCTGGCCTACGCTAGGCCATGTAGCCTAGTCGTTTGGTCCTAGTACTTAATGCATGATTTTGGTTTTTCCGAGTGTAATTAAAATTTTATTGAAGCTTTAGGCTATATTTTATACATTTTAGACTGTGTGGAATATTTCCAAGATTGTATACGTGAGAGTTTCGGTGAATCAGGTAATCGATTCTCTTGGTGCCTAGGCTAATTGCTTATGGAGCCTTAGTATACTTTATTATACTCCCCGGTTGCTTTCTTTTCTTCGGAGAAGGTATGCAATCCCTTTCCCTCTGTTTAAGCCTTGGGCTTATCCCTAAGTGGTTTTTTCCGAATTTATTTTCGATAAAACTATACTAGGGTGTTACTGTACCTTCCTGTTCCAGCAGAGTCTGGTTCAAAGAGGGACAGAACAACAGAGTTTTTAGTCTGAGTCCGTGTTGTCTGGCTTGGGGCAGAGTCTCCCTCGCTGACCTAACACTTACAAAGGGAGCTTAGCTCCCTTAGGTCACTATCGAAGGTTTCTGTAGTTATGATTCCTTCTTGTGTGATCGACCAGACTAAGTCCTGTTGCTGTTCTCGGGGAGGATAAAATCTTCCCTTGGGAGTAGCAACGCCTTCCTTGCTTTGGTGCTCTGGAAGCTGGCAGGTATTATACTACTGTGCTGGCCCTTTCCCTTAGATCTCCCTTAGGCTAAGACAAAGTTCTTGGCTGCGGGTGATCTGTCACTAAAGCAAGGTTGGCAGGACCCTCTTGTCCCTTCCCCCTCTATCTCCGTAATGGCCTAGCCATTACTGTACTGTACCTTGCCGGCCGGCAGAGCTGGCCGGCAGGGGTATTACTGTACTGTATGTCATTCTACTTCTGGACCTAGTATAGGTTGGGATGTGGAATTGACTAAGCCCATTGCCGGCCGGCAGAGATGCTGGACGGCAAGGGTCTTATGTTTTCGAGTGCTGCCCGGACCTCTCTTGGTCCCTCATCCATGCCTGCCGGCAGAGCCGGACGTCATTGATCAAGGAAGCCTGAATTAAGTTTCTCCCCTTCCTTATATGCACTCTTTCGGTTGCCGGGCTTGGGGGGTTGTGTACACTCTTATCCCGGCATCCATTCTATTTTCTTCTAGTGCTGTACCTGTCCCGGCTGCCGGCCTATGAGGCCGGCAGCCGGGCAGGTGTAGTCTTCTGGTTCTTTTGCTGCCGGCTGGCATCGGTCTTGTACCTTTGCCGGCCGGCTTATGTCAGTCCTTGTCTGCCGGTCACCAAGAGTGTGGCTGGCAGCTGGGTACTACCTTGTGTAGTTGCTGGCCGGCAATCATTGCCGGCCAACACTGGCTGTTGCTGGCCGGCAGCTGCTGCCACCAGCACAGGCATTTGAACCAGAGGGCTGCCGCCCTATAGCTGTTAAGTAGTATACTTTAAAGCTAATTGTGGTGTGTGCCGGCCGGCAAAGGCAGGCCGGCACACATCCTCCTATACTGTACTAGTATTCTTCTGTATAGCATATACAGTAAGAAGAAAACTATAGTAAAAGTTTAGGTACAGCACTGTATCTTCTAACACTATTGTGTTTTCTTGCACGGCCCTTTGCTGTTGCCTTCAGACAAGAAGCAGAGTTCTTCCCTGTCTATTATCCCGGATTTTAAAATCATTGCCTAGGTGTGAGCTCCACCTGTTTCCTCTGGAAACTTTGCACTGGTTACTCTAGTAGAGATAAACCATTTTGATTTTATTATCTGGAAGGCTGCAGCAATGGGTTGTGAGGGAAACACAAGTGTGTGTCTTTAATTTCTGAATTGTTATGCTATACTATGCATATCCAGTGATACATAGTTCACTTGATACTCATGGAAATTTCTTCTCTTTACAGAAGGACACTCCGAAGTGGGGAAGTGCTTTCTGCAATGTCAGCAGCAAGAACCTCTGCGGACATGAGTTTTGTAGGAGACACGCAGCATACGCTGTCTCCAAGGATGATCTCCGGTATTGGGACCCTCAGGTATGTACTGTGTGCACTAACCTGATTAATGAGACATTTAAATAGCTAGGAAGAAGCTTCGTACCTGGGTAAGGGGCTTCCAAAAGTACACTTCTGGCCCTTATCTTCCAAGTGAGAAGATGAGGGCGTATCTTTTCCCTAAGGCATCAGCTGATGCAGTGATTCCCCAGCCTCAAGAGGAGATCCCCTAAGTTCAGATCCAGGTGGATGCTGAAGTCGCGGTCGCGATGCAAGACATCCAGCTAAATGACAGGATATCTGATGTGGACGGGTGTCAGGAGGAAGACCTCCTTGCAGAAGCCCAGGATGAAGTTCAAGTCCCTCTACATCGGCCGGTCTCCCAGTAGAGCTGGGAGAGGCCCTCTCTTCTATTGTTGGAATGATCCAACAAATGCAGAAGGAGAATCAGGAGAAGGCGGCTGCAATGGAACTGCGAATGCAGTGCCTTGCAGAATCACATGGGCCCCAGAAAAGCTCAATGTGAAAGACCTTCCTTTGTGCTCGGATGCTAACCCATGGAGGTATGCTGAGCACATGTCGATGACGACTGGAAAGATCGTCATCTCGGATATGCTGGGCTCAGTTCCCCTGGAGGGTGGAATTCTGGCCCAGCAAGGCACCATATCCGGACTGTTATGTCCGGCTGAGGAAGGAACCAGCTTCAAAGGAGGAGGCAGAGCCGAAGGAGGTCATAGTGATGACCATGCTAAGGCTCAAGCTCTACTTTCATCTTCGATGAAAGAGAGGGGCTTCTCTAACTCAAAGGTAGCTGCATTGAATAGGAAGCTCCCTTCCTTTGTGTCCTCGCCTACTAGAGCCTTCCCCCTTTTACAGAAAGGGTTTCTGGCTGTACTAAAAGCATTCGAGGCCGGCAAGTCTTGCCCCTCCCTAGAGGAGTGTAAACCCTTGTCGCTGGCCCTGCCTATGGACCACAAAGATTGGAAGGACGTCCATCTTACGTTCTAAGTGGGAAAGTTGGAGGCTGATATTGCCGGACGTCAGTTCGGCAAGGACCTCCTTAAGCTGTCTGACTTTCTTTTGCGAAGTGAGTTCGATACAAAAGAAAGACTGACTGCCTCAATGTCTCTTCAGACTACTCTCGAGACGATGGCAAGTGACCCCAAGGTCCATGAAATGTTCATGGTAGTGGCCAAGCCTCATCTGGCTACAGTGACGAAGGACCTTTATGGCTTCGTCAAGGCAAGGAGAGCTTGTAGGGAGTTCGTGTTTACCTCGGCTACAGTGAGGCACGAGCTAAAGAAACTAATCTCCTCCAACATTTGGGGAAAAGACCTTTTTCCCTACCGACTTGGTCAAAGAAGTTTTTGATAAAGCCACCTTGGAGAATAGAAACCTTCTCCAGAAGTGGGACCTGGCTATCAAAAGAAAGTCTTCCCCGGATGAGGGTCCTCAACCAAAGAGGAAGACTATGAGGACTAGGCTACCGTCTCGGCCAGCCAAGCCTCTTAGACAGCAACAGCAACTGCAATTGCAATTGCCCCCAGTGCCCCAGATCGTGGCACAAACCCCGACCACCTTTCAGTGGGTACCCCAGGCCGTGTCGACACAGTCCACGGCTTTCACCCCAGCGTTCGAAGGGCAGTCTACTTCCTTCCGAGCAAAGCCTAGAGGAGCAGCCAGAGGCTCGTCTAGACGCCCCTCAAGGGGAAGGGGATTCAGGTGTGGTCGTGGTCAGGAAGGCAAGACCTCAGGACGGCAGTCCAAGTGAGGTGATACCGGTAGGAGGGAGACTTCTGAAATTTCGGGATCGGTGGACCTTCGATCCCTGGGCCCACAGCCTACTCAAGAATTGATTGGGCGGGAGCTGGTACAGCACTCCACCCCCGTACCTTCGGTTTTTCCAACACTCCACCCCCGTTATGGAGGAGTACGTTCAAGAACGGTTGGAGAAAAAGGGCGAAGCCCATCAATTCCTATGGGAGGCTGTTTTGTGTTCCCAAGAAAGACTCGGAAAAGCTCAGAGTCATTCTGGACTTGTCGCCACTTAACAAGTTCATAGTGAATTGCAAATTCAAAATGCTAACACTGCAACACATAAGGACCTTACTGCCCAAGAGGGCATATTCCGTCTCTATAGACTTGCCAGATGCCTACTGGCACATTCCAATTAGCCATCGACTCTCCCCCTACCTAGGGTTCAGGCTACAGCGAAGACTATACGCCTTCGGAGCCATGCCATTCGGGCTAAACATAGCCCCAAGGATTTTTACGAAGCTTGCGAGCGTAGCTCTCAAACAATTTCGCCTAAAGGGAATTCAGGTAGTAGCCTACCTGGACGACTGGTTGGTGTGGGCAGCATCCGAGACAGAATGCTTGCAAGCTTCCAGTCAAGTGATCCAGTTCCTAGAGTACCTAGGCTTCAAGATCAACAGAAAGAGTCTCGACTTTCTCCATCTCAAAAGTTCCAGTGGCTAAGATCCACTGGGACCTTTTGTCACACCGTTTCTCCACCCCAGCGAAGAAAAGGAAGGAGATAGCGGGTTCTGTCAAGAGACTTCAAGATTCCGAAAGGATATCAAGACACGAGCAGGAGAGAGTACTGCGCTCTCTCCAGTTTGCTTCGGTGACAGACCCAGTGCTAAGAGCACAGCTAAAGGATGCAATCGGAGTTTGGAGAAGTTATGCATCAAACGCGTGAAGAGATCTGAGAAGACCAGCCGCTTCGGCTAAGTACTCTTTTCAGGCCTTGGTCCCAAGCCAGACATCTAAAGAAGTCAGGTTCTTCTTCAGCCACCTCCCCCGTCGGTGACGATTCACTCAGACGCCTCAAAGGAGGGATGGGGAGGTCACTCTCATCGGAAAAAAGTCCAGGGGACTTGGTCCAGGCTATTCAAGACCTTTCTCATAAAACTTTCTAGAAGCTAGGGCAGTGCTCCTTACCTTAAAGAAAGTCTCCCCGCGTCATTCGTTCCACATAAATTGGTAATAGACAGCGAGGTAGTTGTAAGATACTTGAATTGACAAGGATCGAGGTCACCACCTCTCAACCAGGTGATGTTGGCCGTCTTCCGATTGGCGGAAAAGAAGAAGTGGTACCTGTCGGCAGTTCACCTTCAAGGAGTCCGCAATGTGACAGCGGACGCTCTATCCAGGTTCACACCGATAGAGTCGGAATGGTCCTTAGACGCAGGATCATTCTCCTTCATTCTGAATCAGTCCCAGAACTGCAGATAGACCTCTTTGCGACGAAAGACAACAAGAAGTTGCCCCTGTACGTGCCCCGTACGAGGACCCCTTAGCGGAAGCAGTGGACGCGATGTCCCTCGACTGGAACAGATGGTCCAAGATTTATCTGTTCCCTCCTCACAACCTTCTGTTGAGGGTCCTCAACAAACTGAGATCCTTCAAAGGGTAGCGGCAATAGTGGCCCACAAGTGGCCGAACAGCGTGTGGTTCCTCCTGGCATTGGAACTGTAGCTGAAGTTTGTACCACTACCAGATCCAGTTCTGACCCAGCGAGTCCAGAAGTCAACTGTCTGCGCTTCATTACAGAAAACCCGGACCCTGCAGTTCATGATTTTCTCTCCCTAGCGGTGAGAAAGCGTTTCGGGATTTCGAAAGCCAGTATAGACTTCATTGAGGAATATAAATGCAAATCTACTAGAAGGCAATATGAGTCATCTTGGAGAAAATGGGTGGCCTTTTGTCAAGGCGAAGATTCCGCAGGAGATCTTGACAGACTTCTGCTTATCTTTTTTCCCCACCTCCATGGTCAAGGGTTGGCAGCGAACACGATTTCAGCGTGTAAGTCTGCTTTGACAAGACCCATTCTATATGCCTTCCAGGTCGACCTAGGTAACGAGATCTTTAATAAAGTCCCGAAAGCCTGTGCTAGGCTCAGACCTTCAGCACCTCCAAAGCCCATTTCATGGTCTTTAGACAAGTTCTTCATTTCGCTTCTCTGTTGAGCAATGAAGAATGTGCGTTAAAGGATTTGACACAAAAAGTTATTTTCCTAATTTGCACTCGCGTCCGGGGCCAGGGTTAGTGAAATTGTAGCCTCTCGAGAGAGGCAGGTCGTGTTCAGTTCCTGGATGGGGAAGAACTGAACCTGTTTCCGGATCCTACGTTTCTCGCCAAGAATGAGTTACCCACCAACAGGTGGGGTCCCTGGAGAATCTGCCCTCTGAAAGAAGATGCATCTCTATGTCCAGTAGAATGCCTAAAGGTCTATCTTCATAGAACTTCAGACTTCAAGGGTGGTCAACTATTCAGGGGAGAAACATCAGGCTCAAATTCATCTCTGAATCAACTCAGAGCAAAAATCACATATTTTATTCGCAGAGCGGATCCTGACAATACACCCGCAGGTCACGATCCGAGGAAAGTTGCCTCATTCTTAAATTTCTTTAATTGCATGGATTTTGAACATCTCCGTTCATACACTGGCTGGAAGTCTTCCAGAGTGTTCTTTCGCCACTATGCGAAGCAAGTAGAGGAACTAAAAGAGATCTGTGGTAGCAGTGGGTCGCGGTGTTAACCCTACTGTTTAACTCTGCGAGGAACAGTGGTCTTAATTGGGACGATTAATTCCAGGGTGAGTGTGTAGTTACATACTGTACTACAAACTAAGTGAGGGCACTGTGTTGCCCATCCAGACTGTTCCATTTCCGAAGGTGAACCTAGCATAAGTGCAGACATGTGTGCCGAGCGTTTCTAACGCTAATGTCATTGATTTGTAATACAGGCTTCTATGACTTTGATACCTCGGTATCTTAAAAGTGGCATCTAATGTTTTTCTTTCAGACAAACAAGCCCTGTTTACTATCATACTTATGCTTAAAGTTTTGGGTTTTCCTCTTCTTATATATATATGTATATATATATATAATTGTGGTTAACCTGTCTATTTATTGCCTGTCAATAATCTGGTTCTTGAGAACCTTGCGTCTCCTTCACCTGTGTCAATTTACTGGTATAATTGAGCATTCATTTTATGTACCTTATCTGGGATAATTATAATAGAATTGTTCCTTTATGCAAGCTATGTTGCATTGGTTTTCCTCCTATGCGGATATAAAACCTTTGTCCAATACAAGTATTGTGCGGAAAACTGGTCGATATTTCATATTGACGCAGTGGTCCTTTACAAACTATGCTTTACTTAATATAGGGCGAGACCACTATATTAGCTTGCCTGGTATTCGTACATAGATATATGTACTCTTCGAGACTTTTCCAGAGTCTAGTAGGACTCTTCCCTGTAGGGGGCAGGAAGCTCTAACATAGTTTATAGTTAGTTGAAAAGATGTATAACGGTAACATCTTAGGTCTCTAGGTCTAGTCGACTGGGAAAAAATTACCTCCGGGGAGTACGGCACGTTCTGAGAATCCACAGATACAGTAATGCTCTGGTACACTTCCATCAGGACGACATGGCTTGAGCCCAAAAAACGGATTTTGAGCGAAGCGAAAAATCTATTTTTGGGTGAGATAGCCATGTCGTCCTGATGGACCCGCCCTTGCCTTTCTAAGAAAGGGCTGTAGGACCCCTCCCTACATACAGTATCTGTAGCACCTCGTGTACGCTACAAGGAATACAGATGGCGCCAGGATTGGCGCCAGGCACGCATACGAATCGGGGGATAGGGAAGCCTTGGGAGCGGCTCCCCTTTTTCTTTCCCGAATTCGTATCTCGTCAATCTCCCTCCTACGAGACGAATCTCTGTTCAGGTCGTAGATTGCCATGTGACGTGTCTAGAATACGTCCTCTGATATGTCGCGATATCCCTTTCACGAGGGATACTCGCTCCAGGAGTTAGAATTCTGGTACCTTAAGGTAAATTCTCTGGGAATATCGCCGTAGTTGTAATATACCCTAGGAAGCTACCCTATAGGAACTTCCATCAGGACGACATGGCTATCTCACCCAAAAATAGATTTTTCGCTTCGCTCAAAATCCGTTATATGTATATATATACATATATATATATATATATATATATATATATATATATATATATATATATATATATATATATATATATATATATATATATATATATATATATATATATATATATATATGTGTGTGTGTGTGTGTGTGTGAGTGTGTGTGTGTGTGTGTGTGTGCAGAAATAAATCTCTATCATCCTGGCATTCTTGTGTATCGTTATCAATGTGATATTCATGACCCAAAACTATCATCTATCTATTTTGATAAATCCTTACGAACACTATGAAACACAAATTTATATTTCCATCAGATATGACACTCAAGCAACAGTATCTTATATTCTGAAGATAAAAACACGCCAAACCTAAAACAAAATATTCAAAGTAAATGGCAAAGCCAGAACTAAGTCTATAGAAAGAAGGCATGAGAATATAAAAAAAAAAGTGTCACGTATACTCCTAATGAAGATAATTGGGTGTCTATACTACGTATAAATAATAAGTTTAATTGTTGTCGATAATTCTTTGTGTAACCCAAATATATTCATGAAACTATTTCTGTTTACCTGCCCAAATTTACAAAGGATCTCTCTCTCTCTCTCTCTCTCTCTCTCTCTCTCTCTCTCTCTCTCTCTCTCTCTCTCTCTCATCCACTATATATATAAATATATATATATATATATATATATATATATATATATATATATATATATATATATATATATATATATACATATATATATATATATATATATATATATATATATATAATTATATTTGTAAATTTATATATATATATATATATATATATATATATATATTTATATATATATATATATATATATATATATATATATATATATGTACACACACATATATATATATATATATATATATATATATATATATATATATATATATATATATATATATATATATATATATTCTCTCTCTCTCTCACATACATATATATATATATATATATATATATATATATATATATATATATATATATATATATATATATATATATATATATATATGGTCTCTGCGAGATTGAATTTGTGAATAGAGATAGATAAAGTCACAAAAATTCAAGTTGATTAAAAACTCAGTAGTATGGGATACTCCCCAAAAGGTCCAGTATATTACCCCAGGAGACATTCGGACGCAGGGATTTAAAGGGTAAACGTGAGTGGTAGGTCTTTATACACTCGAGAGAAGAACATTTGTCAGCATAGGAGTCAACGCCCAGATTGCCATGAAAGAGTCGATAGGGTGAGTATGTGTCATGATTGTGATGGAACGACTTGTCAATCTGCCTGTGTTTAAGGTATATCCAGACAAGGGAAAGGTTCCAATGTAATGCTCGAAGGAAATATTCAAGTGATGGCAAAGATTGAAGTTTATACTAATGTCATGATACTCAATATAACAGGGAAATTATAAGGTGCATTTCTGATTGAGAAGGTGGATAGATTACCTGTGCATTGATAAAGATAGATATTAAGTTTCTAGATAAGAGAAAGTGTGTGTGTCGATTAATTGTTTGAAATGAAACAGTTATAGGGGAGCTTCAAAAACAGAGAAAGTTGCCTGTATTTACCTAAAATTTTCTAAGAAGTTTTGTAATAAAACGAAAGGAAAGGCAATGTAGATGATGTTTAGGATGTATGGTGTAGTGATAAGAATATTAGAAGATGAAGTATCAGGTTAAAATGACTTCTGTATACAGAACATTGTATGAATAGGGTTACTAGACATCTTTATCGAGATATCACATTGGCACAGTAGATATAAATGGGATAGGAAACTGCCTTTTAAATGAAAACTGGAGTGACATACGTTTGCAGAGGATGCAGTAATAACTAATGATTATGAAGAGAAGCTATAATTACTGGTTATGATTTCTATTTTTTTATTTCAATAGGAAGAAACTTCGAATATATAGAAATAAGAATGAATTATCGGAAAGGTGGTTGGGACAGTAGGAGACAAAGAAACGGAAGATTATATGGGCGAAGAAAAAAATAATCAACAGACTTACATATTTACTTGTGAGATAATATTTTGTAATGTTGTAGGATGAAAGAAGAGGTTACTCACAAAACAGGCGAAGCGAGGAAAAGTTGTAATATATGGTCAAGTTAGTTTTCCTGTAGGTGTAAGAGTGGCCGCTATATTAATATAAGAAATTGAAAATAAAATGTGTAAGATATATCGATATCAGATTTTGTGTATAATGCGTGAAAAAAGTTGATTGAGATAATGATTATATTGTCTATTGGATAGATGATAGTGAGTTGAGGAAAATTATGAGGACCTATAACAAAGGGGAGTAAAGGAGATTTTAGAAGGTATAAGAATCAGTGTCTGAGAACAGATATAACTCATGCAAGAGAGATGCAAGTATTGAATTATGTGAGGGGATTCAACTTGTTACTGGTGAGCCGCCCTTGTAGTTGTATGAATCACCTGAAGTTATGGAAGTGTTATGCACATTAGTCTCATCTGTGAACTGACGGTCAAAGCAATAAATTTATAAAAAGAATGTGTTTAAGGTAGAAATTTGTTTCTTTATTTTCCTGTTATTGCAAAAACTTCAAGTTTGTTGGCATTCTGGTTTTTAGAACAATAGCTTAAGTTTATCTATTTTATACTAATTACCTTTATGGTATTTGATTCATCATTAACACTAAAAGCTGATGACTTCCTTCAGTAGATAAAACTAAAACAAGATATTTGAAAATAATATTTAAAAAAAAAAACCACACAAAATTAGAAGTTGCATTGCAGCCATTGATACAAAAAAAAAAAAAGTTTATTTAAGTTTCCAGAATTGTTTCGTGAGACGAAATTATCCTTTAAGTTCATCACCTGAATTCTCTCTCTCTCTCTCTCTCTCTCTCTCTCTCTCTCTCTCTCTCTCTCTCTCTCTCTCTCTCTCTCTCTCTCTAATACTTTTACTCTTAGAAGCAACACTAATTTTGCGTAAGTTTATGTTAATATTGCGAAGCAACAAAACCCAGGAGAATTCTCTTGTCCCACTTGTCTACCTTTAATAACCTACCTTTTCCTCACAGCCTCCAACACAGCCATCGAGTACAGCGTCATTTTCTCATGGAAAATTGCTTCTTATTTACTGAGTTGTGGGATGAAGCGGAAAGAAAAACATAACACCAATGAAAGGGAAATTATAAATAGAATAATTTTCCAAACTTTTTTTCTGTATAAGTAAGAGACCATATCAAATGTAATCCAATGTAAATTGTTTGGTTTTAGTAGAAATATAAGCAAATCAAGCAAAAGAATTAATACAGATCAGCTATATTCTACCACCCACAGATGCCGCCGACCCTAGGACGCATGTCATGGACAGAGGGATACCATGGAAACCAACTCTTCGTAGTCGTTTGGTGAAATCCTCAATACTACCACCACATAAAAGATGCTTTGTGAGTACTGTATAACAATCTCGGGCAGATATGAACTGTGAAGTTTATGACGTTAGTAATTTTCTTTTAAACTATGTTGTTCGACAAGGTTTCTCTCTCTCTCTCTCTCTCTCTCTCTCTCTCTCTCTCTCTCTCTCTCTGTCTCTCTCTCTCTCTCTCTCTCTCTCTCTCTCTCTCTCTCTCTCTCTCTCTCTCTCTCTCTACGAAGCCAACTTATCAGTTTTACCATACATACGCAACATGATTCTCTATAGTTTTGGTTGCATTAGACTACAGGACCTTTCCATCCACTTCTAAAAGGTGAAATCAACTAGAGTGACCTCTATGGATGAGTTGTACAGTTCTTGAACCGCAAATGTTAAGAATGTTGATTATGTTAGTGACAAGTTATCATATATATATATATATATATATATATATATATATATATATATATATATATATATATATATATATATATATTTATTGTCACACGCCCGTATGCTTGTGAGTCCGGCCTTGCCTAGGAAACTCTGAGCGTACACAAAAGAAAATATCGGCAATAAAACAAGGAATACCGACAAAATAGATATATTTACAATAATACTTAAATGAAGATTAATAAAAGGGGAGAAAAACAAATAACTGCTTCATATTTCAAGTAAGCCACGTGGCTTCGCCTGGAGTTGGATTGTCACGTGCTCACGGGGAGTTAGTAGTAGGCTGTTGAAGGTTTTCAGCATAGCAATCTCATTCCCTGGAAAGGGAAATAAATTAGATTATTAACCGCTCATTTACTTCTACAGGCTGGGAACACAATAAAGTCGTGTGGTTAAAACATTTAAGAAAATTAAATAAAAGTGCAAACATAAGAATTTAAACACAACACATGGGAAACAAAACTATCACAGGGTGAATTAATTAGGGTTAGGAGCAACGGTACATTTGGTTGGGACACAAGGCTGGTATAACAAAGGTTTAGTGGGTACGATCTTTCTTTAAAGGATAAAAGGAAAAACTGGGATGTGATAAGGAAGGGATGGAAGGTTGGGTAAGGATGATGAGGATCTCAAAATCAGACACCTTGCTTTAGTAAAAAGGACTCAGGTTCCTCCCTTGTGGAGGGTATGTCAAAGGTCCTGCATCCCTGATGTCTTAAGGGCGAAGAAAGGTGATGGTAATCTCAAAGATGTTGGTTAGTGAAGAAGTGATGTTCCTCTCACGGAGGTTTGTTAGTGAAGAGAGGTGATGCTCCATTCACGGAGGTTTGTTAGCGAAGAAAGCAACCCAGTTGTTCCTGGGTCAACTTCACCCCAATTGGCCCCCAATTTTGGGGGGTGGGTGGGTAGGTGGAATTAGCCTGACCGCTGTCTTATTGGTCAGGACTTGTCACGTGTCACGACACCCCCATCAATAGGCCTCCTGACTTCTCCCGGATCCTTTGTAGCGGCGTTTAACGGCCGCGTGGTTTGAAGATGTCGGGAAAGAGACCTCACGGGTGTAGACTGGTATAGAATGGTTGGAGGGGTGGGGGTGGGGGTGAGACTCTAGGTAGGGTCCCAAAACTTGTGGCCTGTCAACCCAGTCCTTGCTGGTGGGGTCTTTGTTTGAAAAAAGGTGGCGCAATGACCACTATTAATAACAATATATATATATATATACAGTATATATATATATATATATATATATATATATATATATATATATATATATATATATATATATATATGTATATATATATATGTGTGTATATATATGAATATATATTTATATATATATATATATATATATATATATATATATATATATATATATATATATGTATATATATATATATATATATATATATATATATATATATATATATATATGTATATATATATGTATATATATATATATATATATATATATATATATACATATATATATATATATATATATATATATATATATATATATATGTATACATATATATATATATATATATATATATATATATATATATATATATACTGTATATATATATATATATATATATATATATATATATATATATATATATATATATATATATATATATATATATATATATATGTATATATACATATATATATATGTATTTATATACATATATATATATATATATATATATATATATACATACATATATATATATATATATATATATATATATATATATATATATATATATATGTATATATATATATATATATATATATATATATATATATATATATATATATATATATATATATATATATATACACCTAGTCATTATCAATAATAATCATCTAGTTTCTCGATGACAAGTAAACAGGGTTTTTTTTTTTTTTGGTAAACCCATAGTACGTTGGATGGATGTAGCAGAAAGGAGAATGTCTGGTGGATGTCTGTAGTGATAGGAGAAAATAGAATTAGGAATGAATATACAAGAGGATCAATAGAGGTTTTGGAAATATAAAGGAAAGTGGAGGAAAGAAAATTTTGATAATATAGACATTTGTTGAGGAGCAAGGATCATTTAGTGCAAGGCTTGATTTAGTGAAGCATATTACGGAAATCGGAGTTCAAGGTAGAAGAAAAATAACTGGAAGACCAATAAGGAGATAGAGGTGCTGTGTACGGGATGATTGATTGATTGATTTGTGGACTTGAGAGAGAAGGGAGTAAATGAAGCTGAGACAATATAGAAATAAAAGGAAAAGGCCCATTCGAAACAGCAGTCGCAGTCACATATAGAAATTGGAATTAGCCGAGGAAGACAAATTTTAGATTAGATGATGGTAACGGGAACTGTCTTTATTCGGGTCAATTTAGTTTTTGTGAAAATTCAATGATACTTTTTTATTATAATATACTCAAAATTACATATTTGTAAGTATGAACGACATTTACCACCTTACACAAATGAATTATAACAATAATATCATGAATTAGGCTACGGAAGAGTAGCCTTCTTAGTTTTTGATAAAACATCGAATTATATTTTTTTTCGCTTCCATTATCAAGTAGTCATAAATTTGTCCTTTTTATTGAAAGACTTGAATTAAAAAACCCTATAATGGATTTTTTACATCATTAATCATCAATTCATAGAACTTTAAGTAATTAGCATCGAAATGAGTTTTGATAATTGTTCACAATTCTTGGTAATAACACTGAACATTACTACCTAACTAAGTTTATAACTTTTTTTTTGTTTTTTTCCAGATGACTTTTCAGTAATGTTCATTTAAATGTGCACCAAAGTATTTTTCATATCCAACATTCTCTCTCTCTCTCTCTCTCTCTCTCTCTCTCTCTCTCTCTCTCTCTCTCTCTCTCTCTCTCTCTCTCTCTCTCTCTCTCTCTCTCAATATAATTGACGCATGAAATGCTAAATTATAAAAAATGAAAATTTCAAATCAATAACCTAAACTCTAACATTTTCTTATCATTTACCCCAGTGATAAAAAAGAAAAAAAACAATGTAAACAAACATTATTGAAAGACTTAACTTACTGCATAAGAAATATAAAAAAATAAACCGACCAAACATAAATAATGTAGAAGGACCTATCAAATGAGTTTTCTTCGTCTTAAAGAGGAAAGTTCCAACCATAGAAGAAATTCTGGGTAATTTTCTTATGTCTTTTCCACTTCACCTTCATTGTTTTTTCGTCATGATCAACTACCATTTTTTTCCTCATTCCAGCTAAATTTAAATTTTACCTTCAGTATTGCAAAGCTAAATTAGTAAGGTTCAATATCTTACTATATTCATGTATCATCTATTCATAATATTTTTAGTCAATCAAATCATTCCACATATTTAGAAAAAAACCAAACCCAGGTCTATTATAAGCAATGGTTGATTCCAATCAATTAACTCCGTATTTCAGGGGTAAGTAATACTTATTAGAGTCCCAACTTTTTATTATCCTTATGATAACCATAAAAATCAGGGCTATTTTCAGCAGTAACGGCCAAAGGATTAATTATAGACGAGAGAGAGAGAGAGAGAGAGAGAGAGAGAGAGAGAGAGAGAGAGAGAGAGAGAGAGAGAGAGAGAGAGATCATAAAAGATTTCATTCTTTACAGCTCTAATTATTCCCTTAATCTTCTTTTCTATTGCTTTATGTCATATTTCAATATGGATACATAATGCTTGTATTGGACTATGAATAAAACTTTGTTCAATGCATTTCATTACCTGTTTTCAATGTGCTAAAAGAGCTAGAGGGCAATCAAGGTGATCAAAGATTTATCTGAATTTCGTTCTATAAGGTTTAAGATTTAGAGTTCACACATGAAGGGCAGAAACTGGGGCCAGCGACATTGCCCTAGCTAACAGGACAATGTCCTAAACTGAGACTGACCGTATATACATGTGAACTACGACCAAGACCTCTCCCCACCCAGCTTGGATCAAGGAGTGCCAGGCAATGGCTGCTGAGGGCTCTGCATGTAGACATATAGGTTCCCACAAACACATCAACCTTAGTTCACAAGGACACTTGTAGATACTACAAAAAAATATCAAACTTGAAGGGAACTCGAACCCCATTTCGGAAGAACGCCAGGCAAGGACTGTTCGATTAGGTCACTACAGCTCTACATTAATTGAAATTGAGACTGAAATAAATCATTGGGACACGAAACAATCATTTCCTTGTCACTTTTATGCCTTTGTGTTTAAGCTTCGGCTTGAAGAGATAAACTTAAGTAACGTCAAATGGGAAATGTTCTCATCCCTCACGATTTTAAGAACAGCTTTTATTACAATTGAATTCCTTAAAGGGAATATTACACTATTAGTCTACAAAATAGGATCGCTCCTTGCGTGGTAGGAATGCATGGTGTTATTACGGTACGAAGGTAAATATAGCACTTAGAAAAACTCCATCTCTTTAGAAAAATTTATGTATTATAAGTTAGTTTTTGAGAGGAACTTATATATATAAATATATATATATATATATATATATATATATATATATATATATATATATATATATATATATGTGTGTGTGTGTGTGTGTGTGTGTGTGTGTGTGTGTTTGTGTGTGTGATAAATTTTGCACATTTAGACGTGTTTTTCATATTCAAAAAAGTCATATATATTTTTGATACATTGATGTCTGGATTCTCTTCACGCTCTCGGGATTAAAGCCCCAGGCGATATCATACAAAGACAAGAGTTTATGACCGGCCGGGAATCGAACCCTGGTCCGGCAAACCTGTATAGACAGTGACTACCACTTGGCCTCAAAGAAATATAAAGTCAATGACAATTCTCCTGTACCTGTTGAATTGAGGTGTTTTGTGCTTAGAATTGAAATCAACCCATCTTCACCATCGTAGCTAATTGGTAGTTTGTTACTTGGCATTCGATTAATGATAAATTTTGCCAACGCCAGTGTAGAAATTGCTACGCAGGAAGAGATGGACGTTCGGCGAGGAGGTAGAGATGGTGACTGACTCTAACTTACGCTAATGAACTTTAACCTAACTTTACTTATTATCTTTTTTCTAATTTATATATTTTATATTTTTTTTACATCTTTTTTTCTTTTTTAATTTTCATCACTTTCAGTCAATTCATTCTTAGTTACCTTTGTTTCACTTTCTTTCTCTTCATTGCGATAACTAGACCGCTTCGTAGATTTTCTAAAGAAACTATCAAGAGAGATTTGTTTGGTACGGCTTTTCATAATTTTTCCAAAATCTGTTAAACAGTCATCATCGAATTGCAAAACTACATGGCAAACCTGAAATTTCTGTGAGTAATACTTATCAATGATTCAACCACATGTTGATGATATGCTAACATCTCTTTTATTTCAGCTGAACTTAAGATGTGGTCTAACTCCTCAATGTTCTCCGACTCACTCAACTGGGCTTTGAACTCAACAAGCTGCATGGCATGAAGCTCCTTGAGTTCCTCAGTGGTGAGGTCTTCATGAGGTTTCTCGACGAGTTCAATGATGTCATCTTCATCGACCTCCAGACCCGTGGACTTGCCAAGGGTTAAAATCTCTTCTACGTCTTCCTCAACGGCAAGCACAGTTTCAGGCTCGGGGCCAAAACCTTCAAAATCTCTTGGAGAAACAGCATCAGGCCAAAGCTTCTTCCAAGCTGAATTCAGTGTCTGTCTAGTTACTCCCTCCCAAGCCTGATCTATGATGTTCCAGCAGTTCATGATATTGAAATGGCTCATCCAAAATGCACGCGAAGTTGAGTTGGTGCTTTGCGTGACGCACGAGAACAGAGAACTGACCGACGCGACGCTCAATAGCGTCCCTCCAACGTGCTGCTGTCTACCGGCCTAAACAAGAAACTAGGACCGACGCTTCGAGAAAATTTTACGCGTATGATCTACGTCGGATGTTGGAGCATGACTTCGGGTGTCGAGACGGAAGTTTAATCAAATTTTACTCCAGGTGTTGAAACAAATCTATGTAAAGGCAATTGTATGTAGGGATTCCACTATATATATATATATATATATATATATATATATATATATATATATATATATATATATATATATATATATATATATATATATATATATATGTATGTATATATGTATATATGTGTGTGTGTGTGTGTGTGTGTGCATGTGCGTATATATATATCCTAATCCTTGTATGGAAAATATATATTTTATACAATGAAATTAAAGATGTTTTTAAGAGTGATATGACTGTCACAATTTATAGAGCGCTGTCACTGAACTCTGTTATAGATGACGTGTGCCAAGTTTCATAAGGTAATGTTTTGCAAGCCTATTGGTGACCCTATTTCCATCACAGTGGAGAATTCCACAAAATCTAGCAATTCAGCATATGGACAGAGAGACATTGCATTTTACTTGCCAAGGGTTAAATAGTACCACTAGAGCAAACATGAGAGCAAGTGATTAATCGTCTGAGAGTATCGGGCTGTGTATAGTGTATTTGAAAACCTTTTTGTAATAAAGTGAAAAAACTCATGTCCCAATCTCCCATTATCCATTGACATGGGACATAATTGATGCTAAGTGTAAAAATACTTCTATTAGTGTATGCTGTGTGCTCTGAGTAAAGTTGTTCTTTAAGCTGGTAAAATAAAAGTTCAAGATGCCTAGTTACAAAAGGACTAATATAGCAGACACTGCTGAAGCAGGAGATGAAAACGAAGGAGCAGTTGCTTATAGTGATGTCGATAAAGAGTATAGACAAGAACAACGAATGCAAGACTTACAAAAAAGGTTAGATAACCTAGCGGAGTAAATGAACAGATTCTTAGATGAATGAGAAGAGGATCCTCGCGCAACCACAGCATATCTGGCGTACATAAACGAAGTTCAATCGCACACAAGTGGAAACACACATGCACAGTCGAGTGAAGATACACAAAACGTTGAAGTTTGAACATCGCTAAAACTCCAGGCCAGTATTAGGCCTTTTGATGATCAGCAGCCTAACCTAGGGTTGTATTTGATCAAAGTGTTTTTTGAGGCACATTGAAGTAGCCATATATGGTTGGTAAGAAAGAGAAAAAGCAATTACAATGATTAAGTTACTGAAAGATGCTCCAGCAATGGAGGTAATGTGTTAGCCTGAAGACAATTGAAGAAGTTATACTGAAACAAAATGACTTTTAATTGAGATATATACGTTACCTGATGCGAGGACAGGGGACATAAAAGAGAATTACAAACCCAAATTTCGAAAGGGCGAGACAGTTCTTGGTTTTGTAACTCGCATTTTCAAGATTGTGATTCATTTGCTACACGGAGAGCTAATCTCCCAGAAGGTGATAAAAAAGCAATTGCCTGTAAAGATATTAACAGATTAGTAAACCCGTATTTATGTGGTTATTTTTTTTATAACAATTGCTTGTTAGCAGACGTAATGATGGTGATACAAAACATTCTAGACAGTTTGCCAGAAGAAGAAATGATTGAGAATAACTGGCCTGATTCCCAAAAAGTGGCAGTCATAAAAGGCACTCCCAAACCCCCAAAGCGGGAGAGGGGAGAACATAGTCAGTAGGTGAGAAGACTCTTCAGATGTTGGCAGTGTGGGGGAGAGGGGCACCAACGAGTGGCGTGCCGCACCCAAGGATCCCTTCGCTGTTACACTTGTCAGGCCTACAGTCATCTATCTGGAAAGTGCCCAGCAAAAAACGCCGAGGGTGGGTGGGCTGTGGCACACACACACCACCCCCAACACTACATCTGAGGAAAAGGAAACAGAGGAAGAAATAGACGAGGGAGATCGATGCCCACCCCCAGCATGACAGCAGAAGCAGCAGCCGAGGCAGCAGTGAAAGTGACTACGATAGACTCGATGGAGCAATCACTGGGACCTCCCTTGGTACCCCTGATATCCCCCCTGCCGCACTAGGGACAGGAGCAGGGGTATGCGGTATTACAAGCGATGTCGTTTTCACATGCCGTACATATCCTAATTTGCGGCTAGGAATGGGTAGCAGTCAGGGTTGACCTACCAGATAAGTCCATTCGAGTGCTGATCGACATAGGAACCATCGTTTTGGTTATTGAAAAAGAAGTCTTCTCAGATCCACTACATTTAGCGGCATCAATCATCCTCGACAAGCCAGGAGGAAATGAACTACATGCAAGGCATACGACGACCGTCAACTTTAAGGTGGAATCCGTAAAGCTTACACATGCTTTTTTGTATAGCCCACATTGGGAATTCAGGGAATCGAGGCTCTACGGGGGTTAGATTTTATCATAATTAATCAAATAGATATTTGCAGGGAAAAAGATAAAATAACAGTAAAAGCAGGAGGGCGCATTTTGCAGGTAGAAAGTAATGAGAGATTAAGTGCTTGTGCAGGAAAGGATGGACAATTAAGTAATGTAACAGCTGTACCTGGAAGAGAAGTATTGCCTTCCCCATACACTTACGAGCATATCAGTGACCGAGTGTAAGCCTCTCCCAGAAGGAACCAAGGTTGTAATTATACCCAATGACAATTGGGCTCACGTAGTTTTAGAGGGCTCGTCAGAAAAAAAAAAAAAAAACAGAGCTGATATAACGATAGTTAATTTGTCAAGTAAAAGAGTTGTGTTAGGAAGTGACTCTGTGTGTGAATTAGTTATGTGAAATTGCTAATGATGGAATCTTGGGAGCCACAACTCCCGCCTGCAAAGACTACCGCACTCAAAACTTGATTATGCAAGCGCAAAAACTATATAGTTAGTAACATTGTTCAATATTATTTCGATGTAATTGCAATTGGAGACGAGCCACCCTGGAGGATTGATTGATTTCCCTTTATCACTGAAACTGGACAGTCGGAGTCGATCAGGTCAAGACCTTATAAGGTACTCATTCATTTCAGGGAGAAAAAGAAAGGGAAATTAGTAAATTAGGAGAAAAAGGGATATTCTAGGAGATTGAATCAACCTGGTCTTCTCCAGTTGTAGTTGATAGGAAAAGGGATGGCTCAGTAAGATTGTGTGTTGATTATAGGAAGTTGAATTCAGTCACTAAGGATAATGCATTTCCATTTCCCTCGATCGAAAAATTACTTATGAAGGTACAGAGTAGTAAATATTTTACAACTATTGATTTACAATGTGGGTATTAACAAATACCCCTTTAGTAAGACAGTAAATGTAAAACGGCATTTACATGTAACGATAAATTTTTTCAGTTTAATTTTCTTCCTTTCTGTGTTAAAAATGTTCCAACTCATTTTTCTAGAGTAATAATGTCAGTTTTGTCTCCCCTAATTGGCCATAATATTCTTGACTATTTAGACGATATCATAAAAACATGAAAAACGACCGAAGAACATAATAATATTATTCGTAAAGTTTTTGAAGCATTGCAACGTAATGGTATGAAAATAAATTAGTCATAATGCATAATTCTCTGTAAACAGGTCAAATTTTTAGGTCATATAATAACCCCAGAAGGTATCCAACCCTGCCCCAGTAAAGTGGAAGCTATTAAAGATTTCCCCAGGCCCCGTACTCCTAAGGATGTAGCTGGGTTCCTTGGGCTCGGTGGGTATTACCGTAAATTCATAAGAGGTTTTGGAGAGATATCAAGACCCTTCGATACTTAAAAGAAATAAAAAGGAATAAATTGGTCAGTGGAATAAGAAAGAACCCTCATTTATTTGGAAGCTGCTTTAACTAGCCAGAACTTACTCGTATATCCTAGATTTGATGTCCCGTTTTTAGTGACAACAAATAAGAGTACCGTAGCTATTAGTGGCATAATTTCTCAACGAGATGATAAAGGTAGAGAGCAACCCATTTGTTTTGCTTCCAGAGCATTAAAAGGGTTAGAAAAGAATTATAGTACATTCAATCAAGAGGCATTGAATAATCTTTGCGTTCTAGAGAGGAATCGGTTCTTTTTATTAGGTCAGCCGATTGAGTTGCTAAGTGATCATCGCCCCTTACGTGATATGTTTTACAAAAGTGACAAGCAAGATGGATTGAAAGATTGTTAGAATTTAACATAAAGGAGTTACACCACATAGTAAGTGAAGCTAACAAGGTAGCTGATGCCCTCTCTAGAGGTGCAGTAATAGGTGTAACAACTAGGACACAAAAGAAGAATGAAGCAAGAAACCAAAATATTGAAGGCCCACATCAAAATAGAAAACAGGATAAGATTCACGCGAGGAGCAATCAGGAAATGAGATCCACAAGCGAGAGAGAGAGAGAGAGAGAGAGAGAGAGAGAGAGAGAGAGAGAGAGAGAGAGAGAGAGAGAGAGATCCTTTGTAATTTTTTTTCCTTATCCTGATCTATACTTACAGACGTAAACACAAATAGACACCCATATGCACCAACAGACACGCACATATACATACACTTATATGTGTGTGAATGCTTATGCGTGTGTGTATATATATATATATGTAAGTGTGTGAGTGCGTGTTTACATGTGGAGCTTGTATTCAATAATCATGTACATTTAATTTTTTATTGTTAACTGACTGTCGAAAAAATGGGACTGTTTTCGGCAATAAAGAAATGTAATTTATTTTATACTTATTAGCCTTCTGTGTTCGTGATTTTCTTAAAATCATATTCCAAGTACTTAATCAAGTCAATTTATTATTACAAACAGTCTAATAAAAATATCTAAAATCAGATATATTTGCCAAAATAAAAAATGAATAAATTCTAAATAAAACTGTCTTGTTATATAATGAAGTATGAATAGAGCTTTTCATGATCCATTTCAAGGATATAACGCTTAAAATAGTATTGTCAATATCAGCTCCATTTTGATGATTTTAACTTGAAGAGAATTATAATAATCAGCTTATATAATTTTTCTTGGATCAAAGTTGATATCAACAGCAAGGTATCCAGTTATCTTTAGGACATCCTATGAGGATTTCTATCAATAACTCGGTAAGTTGCCCTCCATCCTGTGAGTCATGTCTTGCCATGATCGCTTTTCATACCAATGCTTACAACACTGCGCATAAATATAACTGTTGCACTCGGTATTGTGATAAAAAATACTGAATTTACAAGAAAATTTCTTGGCTGAAGAATATTCTCCATAGTTTCTTTTCGAGAAGTCTTTTCTTCACAGTTTTCGAAACTTTATGCTAGACGTGTTTTCACCAACTTGAAATGTAGTGTTTAAACAAATGAGTCACAAAATTCCATTTTCCTGACATCAGACTAAAAAACATGTAGATATGATTTAGAAGTTCTTTCGTAGGTACCAGATTTTGACTATCCTACGACTATGTAAAGAAATATTTGGATGTTTTTTTTATTTTTTATTTTTTTAATTGGCTAAAAAAAAATAGAAAATCCCGAACACAATATTACAGTTATTTCTCTTTTATTGTTTTCATCCTTCAACATTTGAGCGTGATTATATCATAAAGTCTCTGGGGTTTAAAGGTCGATCATGAATGTCAGAGGTAGGGGACAGTGATAATGTGCAAGTGGGATAATGCCCTATAGACTAATTATATATACATTTGATCAGCACCCAAGCCCCCTCGCCACCAAAGCTAGGACCAAGGAGGGCCAGAAATGGCTGCTAGTGACTCAACAAGTAGAAATATAGGCTCTCCTTAGGTCACAAGGTCGGTGAAGGTGCGGACATTATGAAAAACTATTGAGGTTGAGCGGATCAAGAACCTCAGTCCAACAGTTCGCCAGGCTGGGAAGTTTCCAATAGGCTACCACAATCCTTTCAATGAAATAAGCATAGTTCCAGTTTAGTTTTATTCTTTTTTTTCATGTTTCTTGCAATGACTGGTTATACCTTTGAAATGTTGTGTCTTGACAAGACTATGTTATTAAGCTATAAGTAAAAACAGTTTTCTACTTTTTACCATGTCTTTATAAATGTTTTATAAGCATTCATTAGCGGTAGAAAAACAATGAGGACACTGGTTTGGAAAAGACAACTGATAAAGGATATGCTTTTGGGTCCATGTAGGACCTGTCATAAATGAAATAGGTATTTAATACATAAATTGGTAAGATGAAAAAGGTTCATATACTTCATCGTGTTCAAGATTATATCCAGTTCTGTAAGGAACTTTTTTTCAGCGACAGAAATGTATCAATGACATACATCACTACCCTTGCACAACTGGTGGAAGTTTTTACTACATTTTTTTTTTCATATTTGGTAATGCATTCAAACTTTTGAAGTGTGAATTGAATAGAGAATTTGTAATTATATAAAAAAGGATGTTTAAAAATTAGTCCAAAAATTTAGAACTCAAACATTATAAGTTTTCCTATTGTATATTTAAAATCATTTTTCTTTCACAGTGGATGTCACACCTGCTAAACCACATCCCCTGTCATGAACTCATAACGATGCAGTAAATAAAATCTGTTAAAATCCACCTTTCAAGGAAATTCCCCCTTTGTAAAAAAGAATAATTCAAAAAACATAATGAATACTCCTTAGTCCAATGCGGTTCTTTGGTCTCTCCTCATAATGATTGTGAAGGTACCAGGTGTGTTCTGCAAAATGCCCCAAAATTATAATTAATGAGAGATCTTTTTCTTTAGATATTTCTCTTCGGTTCAAGTTAGTTATGTTTGGTTACTCATGAAGACTATAACAAGGAATCGGTAGTTTGACCACATTTGAAGTTAGATAAAATACAAAGAGGAGGGAGTAAGAAACTAATGTAAAAGAAAGGTATTAATATTGCCTGGAAGATGGAACAGTTGATCCTGACGATACTCTTGAAGCAAAAGTGTTTTCAGGAACGTTTGTATATATTTTATATTGTCTCTTGATTTTTTTTATTCAGCAATTCTATTTCTAATTTTTCACTTTTTGGAGTAATCCGACTGTATTACGTCCTCCATATCATTAGAATTTTAAAAGGAAAATATTTACAATTTTCCATTCACCCATTAATAATCCGCGTCTTTTTACATAAAGTTTAGGGGCAAGTGCTCCAGTATTGTGAACAACCTAATTCATCGTTAAAAAGGTTTAAGGGTCACCCATGAATAGTGGAAGGAAGGGACAGTGCCATTGCCTAGCTATCAGGACAGTGCCCTAAAGACTGACTATATATTATATGGTCAGCGCCAAAGCCTCCTCTCCACCCAAGCTAAGACCAGGGATAGCCAGGCAGTTGCTGCTGATAATTCAGCAGATAGACATATAGGCTCCCCCGAACTTCCCAACCTTAGCTCACAAGGATGGTAAGGTTGCAGACGCTAATGGCACTAACGAGTCTGAGCGGGACCCGAACCCCCGTCTGGCAAACACCAGACATAGACGTTACCACAGAATTTTTGTATGTATTACTTTGTTAACCTTTACTTAAACATCAAAAGCATTTCTGACTATGCTACGTATTTGACAACGAAATGAAATGGGACTTGAAGACATATAAGTCCATTACATTTTATTTGACCTTTGCAACGGTTTCAATTTATCTAGACAAACTCTATTACTGAAGTTCTTTTGAACGTTTCTATTTTTATGTAAAGTGTTAAGAGAGTGCTATCTCTGGTAAAATGTTTCAATGACAGAAAAATCTGTGTTGGAGCTTTGGAAAGGATTTGAGGCAAACAATGAAAGTCAGAAAAAAGAGCAGCATTCACAAAAACTATTTTAGTTTTCGAAGAAGATATTGAGAAATATTTTTTAATACATTTTTTGATAAGCATAATGAAACACTTCTCAAAACGAGAGGGATTTATGCATTATGTATAGTATTTCTAAAACAAACAGTTGTCTAAGCAAATTTCTAAAGTTATTCATTCTTTGAAATACTTATCAAAATATATTATTAAGCACAGCACACTATATTTTCCCAATTTACTACTCAGAACTTCTTTTTTGCACGCTGTGAACAATATAGAATGATATTCTCGAAGAATAACAGGGAATAGAATTGTAGTTTTCACACACACACACACACACACACACACGCACGCACACCCGCACGCGCGTGAGTGTGTTCGATTTTGTTATACAGCGTTTTAAATGGTAATATTTATAATATTTAAAAACTTATTTCAGCAATTTCATTGGTTAACAAGATGTTTTTATTCGATATTAAAAAAGATATCACGTAGTTTTGGCTTAGTTTCTCGACTGGGTCTTCGTTATTGAAAAAATTGTATTACAAGAGAGATAGGGTGATAGATAGTTTCATAAGGATAATAAAACAATATATTGAGTTGAGTCATTTCTAAAAAGATTGGTCTATGGGTGAAGACAAAAGACAGAGACCAGCTCTTGAATACTATTTTGTATTTGTCATAGTATACCATCAACCTTTAAATGAAATACTGGCATTACGTACTAAAATTTCCTTCAATATGAGACCAAAATTGTAAATTACAAAGTCTGATTTTTTTTATGTCAGACTCGTCTTATCTTTTTTTATACTGAAAAAGATTGTTGAAGACTCTTGGTCTTCAAAAGTACTTAGTTTTACTCTATTTATTAAATGGTTACCTAACATACCACGACTACTTTTATCAATCAAATCAGGAAGAATAACTATGTTCACAGCAGAATGACAGGAAATAGTCCATAAATAAGAAAAAAAATCACTTAATAAATGAGAACTTGTTAACTAATTTAAAAAAGAAAAAAACTTAAAGAAGAAAAAGAAGACGCAGCGTAATTGCATACTGAACGCGATGAAGTTTTAAAAGGTGGAAAAAGAATGGAACAGTAAAATTAAATCTTCTATTTTCACTTTCACAATGGTGTAACAATCGAAAAGATTTATATTGCTCCCCCCCTCTCTCTCTCTCTCTCTCTCTCTCTCTCTCTCTCTCTCTCTCTCTCTCTCTCTCTCTCTCTTATTAAACATGACTAGGACATGGAACTACGTAAGCACCAAGGTGGTCAAGATGAGAGAGGATATTTCCCTGATCTAATCAACAACTGTGTAACAAATGCCTCAGCATAACACAGTCCTTTGACTGGCCAGACTGTACTACATTGGATCCTTCCCTTTGGTTACGGTTCATTTTCCCTTTGCCTACACATACACCGAATAATTTGGTCTATTCTTTACACATTCTCCTCCATACTCATACACAGAGCTACACTGATATTACCAACAATTCTTCTTCTCTCAAGGGGTTAACTACTGCATTGAATTTTGCAGTAGAAGAGACTCTTTAGCTATGATAAGCTCTTCTAGGAGAAGGACACTCTAAAATCACACCATTGTTCTCTAATCTTGGATAGTGCCATAGCCACAGTACCGTGGTCTTCCACTGTCTTGGGATAGATTTCCCTTGCTTGAGGGTACACTCGGGCACACTTTTCTATCTTATTTAAGGGGCGGGGTGACTTATTTTGTTAAAACGTTCATAGTTTATACATTAAATATTTATGTTGATTCTGTCGCTGTTCCATTTCAATTTTTAATTATTTACTTTAGTTCCTTGTTGCCTTTCCTCACTAGTCTATTTCCGCTGTTGGAGCCAATGGGATTATAGCATCCCACTCTCCCAACTAGGATTTTAGATTAGCAAGTAATAATAATAATAATAATAATAATAATAATAATAATAATAATAATAATAATAATAATTTTCTAACATTATTTTTTTAGAAAAACATTAAATGATAGGAAATGTTTGAACTCTTCAAATAGTTTTCTGAATTTTATACATCGTTTTCCAGTATACTATGTGGTTTAGAATTAAATGTT
>NC_090728.1:133422802-133425302 GCF_036898095.1 Palaemon carinicauda
CCTTCGTTAGTTTTATTCAATGTTTGTCCATCTAACGATATCATTTCCATATGACTTGTAATGACATCATTTGAAAAGCAGCATAATAAGCCCCGATGTGTTTTTCTCTCTCACTCTTAACAAAACTCCATCATGTCTATACAGATTACGGGCTTAATTATTGGCGTTCCTATTCAAGAATCTTAAAAAAAAGGTTTCTTAGAAATTCTGAATTTTGGCTTGAAATGCAAGATTTCTTTAGTCTTCCAGTATTTCTCTTTTTTTTTTTCTTTTTTTTTTCTTCTTACGGATTTTCACATCTCGGAGATTTAGGGACAATGAACAAGACGGTGAGAAACATACCTATGTGGATGATATGCATATACTCACAAATGGAACATGTATACGTGCTAGACTACATGGAAACAAAACAAAAAACCCTTAAATCAACATCTGATTCTGTAAACTCCTTCTATTTCTGATATAGATATCCCGGAATTCTGCAGGCGATGTGTTCACTCTCGCTAATTTCTTCCACTAATTAATGTTATTGTTTAATGGGTCATGGATCGTTGTCTCTGGAGTGGAAGGAGCAAAACGACTCTTTGTAATTAACTCTATTTGAAAAAAAATCTCTCTCTCGATATTGCATCTTCTCATTGCACTGATTATTCCTCTCCGACAATCTTGATACCTTTGTGTATTTTGAGATATTTGAATAACTATCTTGAGTTTAAGGGTGGGTTCTTCATGAATGTTTTCACTGTTTGGTTTTATACACGATACTTGGTTACTATTACAACACATATATATTATTATTTCATAGATTCCCTTCGTGAACACAAAAAGATTATTTCGTCAAAATATACCCTATAGTCATTATCCATGAAGAATTATTTCCTCAATCAACATGCTTAGTTAAAGTTAAACTCCTTTGGAATAGATCTTTATATGAACATAAATTATCTATACTGCATAGAACATATTAGGCATAAACACAACATTTTGGTAGATGTTTGCTTCATACACTCAACTTGGGGATTCGTACTAATTGTAATAAGCGTAAAATATAACATCATGACTGAGTTGATTATATTATCTTTCAGTCTAAAAAAAACTCAAATTCATACAGAAGAATATCATAACACATTTTGTAATTTTAACACTCACCAGCGCCTTCAATTTAGAACGAGATTTGATAATCCACTTCCAATGAAAACGTAAATAATTTTGTATGCAACAGATGGATTCAGCATTACATCCTTTTTCGAGTTAATGGTTTTGTATATGACATGCAAATTTATATATAATGTCTTACCAAACCTTCACAACACGTTTCCATGTCTTTCTTTTTCACTTGCTTTGAAACAATAGTAAGAAATCATTGGCGATTTATCGAAAACGAAAGAGTAGATTATTCCCTATTAATAACTGATATTACCCATTATCTGAATTTTTATATTGATAAGGCAAATTTTGCTCAAATGAAAATCCATATCTCTAATTTGCATTTGTAAGAGAAGATGCGTTATTGAAAAAGAAAAAAATGCAGTCCTTTAAAGTATAAAAAAAAATAATACAAGGAGGGGAAGTTTAAAACATTTTGAAAGAGAGAGAGAGAGAGAGAGAGAGAGAGAGAGAGAGAGAGAGAGAGAGAGAGAGAGAGAGAGAGAGAGAGAGAGAGAGAGAGAGGGGGGGATTAAGGTAAATTTAGGGCTCTCTTGTATTTCAAGTCTCATTTTCCAACAACGTTCAACGAAAATAATTCGAAAAAGGTCTCTCTTTACAACCTATAAGATAATTTTGCTTCTTTTAGGATTTTATTCAGAGGTGACAAATACAAAAATAATTGGTAAAAAATTTCGTCAAAATTATTTTATTATCATGCCTTGATAACTAAAACTCTGCGATAGGTCTGCTGACATTGCTTTTAATCTCTTTATAACCCTGTTTTTTAATCATTTTTACTGGAAGTTAATTTACTAAAAGTAATGGAAAGTAGATCACAAGAAACCTTATACGTTTTTCAGCTAATGAAGGTGTGAAAGGCTTTTTATCCATCTATATACCGAGGCACCTCCGTAAATTCTTGGAGGTAGCCGATATCAAACAAATAATAAAAAAAAAAAAGTTGGGGACCTTTCCTCTCTAAGCTCCTCCCAGCCTGACGAAGGACTCATCCGAGTTCGGCTGGTACTGCTGGAGTGCCACAGCCCACCCTCCCCCGTTATCGACCACAGATGAAGCTTCATAACGCTGAATCCCCCACTGCTGGTACCTCCGCGGTCAACCAAGGCGATCGGAAGATGCAGCAGTGCCTACCGGAACTGTCACAATCGTTCGCCATTCATTCCTTTTTCTAGCACGCTCTCTTGCCTCTCTCACATCAATCCTCTTATTACCCAGAGCTTTCTTCACTCCATCCATCCACCAAAACCTTGGCCTTTCTCTTGAACTTCTCCCATCAACTCTTGCATTCATCACTTTCTTTAGCAGAGAGCTATTTTCCATTCTCCCAACA
>NC_090728.1:133442802-133465302 GCF_036898095.1 Palaemon carinicauda
TGACAAAATGCCGTAAAATACTTTTAAGTTGGATTAATGAAAACACGATAGGGAAAATGAAAATGAAATATAGATGACAGTTGTCCGAGTACAAAGTTTCTATTGGACGACAACCAGCAAGTGCCGTTTAAATTTCTTGAAAGATCAATTTACGAGTATATTTCTTATTTTCACTATGGTAAGACGTGTGCGGAAACATCTAAGGTTTTAACTCAAATCTAGGATATGAGTTTTGATCTCAGCAAAACGTACATCATGGGTTCCGTAAGCCATAAAAGAAAACAAAAGGACATTATTGTAAAATATTAGGATTATCCATTTCATCATAGCCTTATTATAAGTTTGAAGTCTTCCTAGACCTTGAGGTTGCTAGTTTAGGAGAAATGGCGAAACAAAGGCACACCCTTATTCCATATGAAAATAGATACATTGATATAACTCAAAGTACAGACCCAGATGTCACATCAGATGATTGGTAAATGATATGCTACATCAAGCATTAAAAAGATAAGTTATTTTAATGATTTCTCTAATTTGTTTATAAATGACAATTTAACTCAGTGTGGAACAATTAACGTCTACGCATAATGAATATTTAGCATTTGGTCTACAATTGGAAATATATAGAGTAAAAGCAGCAACTTTCAATTGAAATACTGATTGCATTTTGGTCTCATATTCTTTGAGGAAAGAGATTCAAAGACCTCTGATAATTGTAGATTTATATTTTATGTCTGATGAGTGTGAGTGCTAATCAGTCATTAGTTGGGTATTTGAGGGTGGTCAAAGTCCCATATACAACTCTCTGATTTTGGGGGGTTATTTTTCAGGAAAAAACTATCTGTCTTATGACACGGGAAGTGCGGTATATGTGATCATGTGTATGTGTTTAACTATGCAAATATCAACCACAAGTGCGATTTCACATTGAAATTAATCTTAGGACTATATATCCATGAAAAATCTTTTATGATGGATGCACATAAATGGGAAGTATAACCTTGAAAATATATTCCCATAGCTAAGTTCATTATCAAATCAAATTTTTTACTTGACATTGTCATATATTGGTGAAAATTATCATACACACACATGCACACGCACACGCACACACACACACACACACACACACATATATATATATATATATATATATATATATATATATATATATATATATATATATATATATATATACATATATATATATATATATATATATATATATATATATATATATATATATATATATTCAAATAAGCCATATATATATTTTTGATACATTAATGTCTGGATTCTCTTAATGACCTCGGGATCAGAGCCCCAGGCGAAATCATACAAAGACAATAGCTTGGCTCCGGCCGGGAATCGAACCCTGGTCGGTAAGCTTGTACAGACAGTGACTAACCCACTTAGCCACGAAGGGTTAGTCACTGTCTGTACAAGCTTGCCGACCAGGGTTCGATTCCCGGCCGGAGCCAAGCTCTTGTCTTTGTGTGATTTCGCCTGAGGCTCTGACCCCGAGGTCGTTAAGAGAATCCAGACATTAATGTATCAAAAATATATATATATATGGCTTATTTGAATATGAAAAACACGTAAAAATTTGCAAAATTTATCATATATATATATATATATATATATATATATATATATATATATATATATATACGTATATATATATATATATATATATATATATATATATATATATATATATATATATATATATATATATATATATATACAATTAGTAATAAGCATAAAAGCTAACAAAATTCTCTCTCTCTCTCTCTCTCTCTCTCTCTCTCTCTCTCTCTCTCTCTCTCTCTCTCTCTCTCTCTCATATGAAAAATAATAAACGGTTTTTCGAATTTTTATTCTGGATGTCAAGAAAAATATTCAAATGTTATTTTTCTACTCTAGCATTAACTGTCACCATTTTCTAATAAAACAATAACCTCTAAATTCTTCGTTTTATATGATAAAAAAATTAAAGAAACCTTAATTATACAAAGAATAAATCGAGAAAATTGCTTTTATATACTAATTTTATATGAAAATTTAATACATGTAATCCCAAAGGAAGCATACCTTGCCTTTCATTTGTTAAAAGACTGCCGGGAATATGAAAAATTTTAAACATCGGAGTTCACTTGATCATTATTTTCTCTTTATAAGTAAAGTCTGAAGGAAAGAGAAAGCTTAACGGCACGCTTATGCAAGGGATGATAAAAATGACAAAATGCATTGAAATTTCTCCGACGGTTACAGCAATGTTTGCTGGTTGACGGCTGAGGCGAAAAAAGGTGATATTTGAGCAGTCAAAATAAAATATTAAGGAATAGAGAAGGACATTTTCGTTATTAGATTAGAGTAAGTGGGTTGAATCTACATGGAAGAATGCTTGTAAATAATAGAAAAATGTAGCTCAAATGGATTCTCTTTTCAAAATTATATGCCAATGTAAAATATCATGGAAACTAGTATCTAAAAATAGATGAGTACAAAACATAGCTCAGAGTATAAGTTGAAAAAATTAATACTGAAATAGATATGATTAAAGAGAAATAGGTTATAACAAAGTATTTGGTAATGATTGATGTATATGAGTCTGATGGGAAAGAAAATTGAATAGCGAAGGAAGATGATATGAACGAAGGCTACGCAAATTTAAGATACAGAAGCTGTATTTTGCTAAAGGGAAAATTACTCATTATAGGAAATTCACGTAACGGAATTTCACAAGGAAGAAGAGGGAATAATGAAGAAAAGTAATTAAAATGATAAAGCTTATATTTTATAGATGTAAATGACCAGTTTTATGTTCAAATGCAAGTGAAACTAGCATAGGTAAATACCAAGTGAAATAAGTATTAACAAAGGTTGTCTCTATACAGGAAAGTTTTTGAATATTGAATGAATAAAGTTATTCCATAAAAGACGAAAGTAAATGAGTGTTCCAGATGACACCACTGATGCTTTTCTATTAATGGCTGTCGTCAGTGCTTCAACAACTATCGATTATTTTTAGTTTTTCACTCAACTGTGCAAGTTTTATTTGAAATTGGTAGTTATTTTTCAAATCAACGAGCATATAGATATAGATATTGCTCTATGTTAGTTCGAAAGCCCCTTTTACAGCCGATTCAAGTAAAATTGTCAAATGCTTAGCTGAAGTCCATGGTGGGCAAAAAGGGATATGAACGCATAGATAATCTCCAACAGTTTTAGAATATTTGAGAATATTTAGAGTTAAATGGCAGGACAAATTTAGAAATGAAACTATAAGAGAGATTACTCTAGTGACATATGTGGATGAGATCATGGTGAGTGATAGATGGAGAGGGGTTGGGCATACTCTTCGCACTCCCCAAGAAAGATGGGTTCACCAAATGTTTAACTATGAAGCAAGAAGTGAGGAGAGGATGAGTAGAAAAGTATTTGATTAAAAGGTCAAGATAAAGACGATTGGCGAAATCTGAACGAGGCCTTTTTTCTCAATAGACGTAGGAGGAGATGCCGATTTTGAAATATATAATCCCTTGACTTGACAATCAAGTTTCTTGGGCAAATATGTTCCCTTGGGCAAATATGTTCCCACCACTAGTCATTATCATGTAATGTAAACTCTTTAAGCAGCCGTAGGTAAAATAATCAAAATGTGTAGTTCGTTTTAATAGTGAAATTTGCACTACCATAACACTCAGATAATAAGAAAGACCATAATTTCTTCTTCTTGTTGAAGGTCTCCCGATCACCTATCATTCTTATGTCATTTGAAAAGTTCTTATATATTCCCAGGCTTCATATTTGAGAACTTGCTTTCGCGTCTATTATGTTAAGTACCTCTCATTACTTCTTCCCTCAGGATGACAAAGCCAATTCCCATACCCATGAAAAAAAAAAAAAAAAAAAAAAAAAAAAAAAAAAAAAAAAAAAAAAAAAAAAAAAAAAAAACAATACCTCATTGGCCATAAAATAACATCAAGTGAGTGGCCCTGCTATTTCTAAATCATCTATGGTCATTATATCTTTCATTATGCATGACACGATGTCAGTGCGAAATAGGAGAAATATCAGAGCGGAAGCCGATAAACACACGATTTACATAAAATTGACAGTAAAAAAAGAGGAAAATCATAATTATATAGTGATTCCTATAAGAGACTAATCAAAGGACATACAAAAAGTAGAAAGCAATAAGATTTTAGAGTAAAAAAAAAATTGTCTTTAATTTTGTTCTAGTTCTTTAGGCAGCCACATAAAACAAATATGATACACTCATAAGAGCGGCAAGGTATATGGATATCCTGCTGATAGAATAAAACAATTAGAGTATATCTGTTATTCATATAAAGGGGGACATTGTGGCATCCTGAAAAAAAATTATACCAAAGAGTTTACTTCACATTTAGAGATTACGGTTGCCTTACGTAACTAATCGCTTATTACAATTTCAGAGAGAGAGAGAGAGAGAGAGAGAGAGAGAGAGAGAGAGAGAGAGAGAGAGAGAGAGAGAGAGAGCTTTTAAGGACTCTATTTTCACGTTGAAAAGGAGAGAGAAAATACGTCCAAAACTGATTCAAATGGTTATTGGAACACAGGAGAGATTTAGCATTAAAGTATCCTGATGAATTCGGTGTTAAATCATGTTATATAGTTATAATTACTGTTATTTATTTTCTCAATATCATAAAGAGTTTCGTCTCTCTCTTCCTCGCCTTCTCCATTGGTGAATCCATTATCGTATAGGGGAAAATAAAAGTCTTGGTAACTGATAGATTATTTATTATCATTATATAAAGGATAGAATATTTATATAATGTAACATGATAACACAGAGAATAAAATTGCAAGTATTTAATTTGAAATACAGTATTAGTAACACAAAGAATAAAAGTATCAATATCGACCACTGTTCCTTCCCCACTTTCTCGAAATGTCATTGACCGTCATCATCATCATCATTAGCCTTATCTCTTACGCCTATTGTCGCAAAGAGCCTCTATTAGATTTCACATGTCGTCTCTATCTTGAGCTTTTAATTCTATACCTCTCCATCCATCATCTACTACTTCACGCTTCATAATCCTTAGTATTGCAGGTCTGGGTCTTACAACTGTTATGGTATCTTGAGGAGCACAGTTAAAAGTTTGTTAAATTAATCTTTCTCGGGGAGTGCGAAGAGCATGCCCAATCTATTTCTATATCCCCTTCACAATGATCTCATCCATATAACGTACTCGAGTAATCTCTCATACAGTTTCAAATCTAATCCTGTCCTGCCATTTAACAATATTCTTCTGAGGCTTCGTTCTCAAATCTACAAAATCTATTGGAGATTGTTTCTCTGTCATATCATGACCTATTAAACTTAAATTCTTAAGATCCTGTATTAGAGATCAAAGTTAATAACCATTTAAATGAGTCTACCTCATTAATCCTTCCTCCTTCCTAAGATATTTTATCCACCATTGCATATTCTGTTCTCATCATCTCTGTCTTTATTCTATTTATTTCAAACTTAGCCTCATGTGATACTTTATGCATTCTGGTAAGCAAACCTTGTAAATTCTGTGGTGTTTTACTAATAAGTAGGTTAGCTTACTTCCCCTTACCAATCCAGTCCAATCCTACTCCACCATCTCCAACTGTTCTACGCATTACAAAATCCATGAGTAGGATGAACAACAAAGATGACAATACATTCCCTTTTAATACTCTGCAGTTCATTGGAAATTCGTTTGATAGCACTCCACTACCATTAACTTTGCACTTAATATGCTTATGAACAGACTGAATCAAATTTATATGTTTAAGAGGAATTCCATAATAGCGCAGGACTCTCCACGAAAGTGGCCGGTGCTCACAAAGGCTTTTTCTTAGTCCACAAATGCCATAAGAAAGTGTCTTCCATATTCACCATATTGTTGTACATGTCTCAAAATAAAAATTTTGTCAGCAAAACTCTTACCTTTGCTAAATCTGGCTTGTTCATCTCCTAGCTTTTCAACAATATTTCTTTCTAGTGTCTTTAGAATAAGCATACTATATATATATTCTCAATACAACTGATGCAAGTGTAAAGCCTCTGTAATTATTGCAATCAGTCAGATCTCCTTTTTTAGGCATTTTAACGAACACTCTTAATATCTAGTGATCAGATTGTGACTAATGAAAAAAAAAATATTTCCAA
Source organism: Palaemon carinicauda (assembly GCF_036898095.1). Taxonomy (NCBI): domain Eukaryota; kingdom Metazoa; phylum Arthropoda; class Malacostraca; order Decapoda; family Palaemonidae; genus Palaemon; species Palaemon carinicauda. Next base: position 133,449,002 of record NC_090728.1, read on the forward strand.
TAACGGCAATAGATGGTGTTGTTGTTGTTAATAAATGACTTGCTATTTGGGCAAGAACATCTATAATAAATATATTCCTAATTGCAAATTAAATTATAAAATATGCCCAATCACCGTATTTTATTATTAAATATATAATGTTAAAAGCCAATAAAAATAAAATAGGATAACCAGTTTTTCATTATCCGGTAATTGGTGTTACTAAAAGCAAAGTAGTTGTGATTACATATGACATTTCAAAAGCAGAGAATGTAGTTTCCAATAAATAATATGAACAGGAGTTTAATATTGCTTTTTCATTAGCTGCGAATATGCTTATAGAACTAAGAATGACTTTTCCTTAAAAAAATTATTATTGTTTCATTACATATCTATCTGAAACATGAAATATAGACGTTCTCCCAGCCACAAATTCAACGAAATAACTTATGATAAAGAGACTATTGTATGAGTTTCATTAAATTCTAATATTCTTAATGTTGTTTATGTAGATTCAATTAATTCAAAAATAGGTACAGGTCCTTTATAAACTACAGTATTTCCTCAGGCTAATTCCATGTATGGGTCTAAACATAATATTCAATTTGGGAGCTTAGAAAATATCATTTTCATAAAACCTATAGATACATAACAACTAAATGTATCTTACAATGGTTACTTTTGAATACTAATATGAGGAAGCAAGATATATTAGAAAAGAATTTGCATTAAATACAGTATTAACACTTTGGCTTATAAAGAAATCATATACCAAGACTTAAAGGTCAATTGAGGTAAAGAAATTAATAAAAATAAACATATTTAAGTTCCTCAACCAAACAGGTCATATGTGTGTCGTTATATATATATATATATATATATATATATATATATATATATATATATATATATATATATATATATATATTTATATACGTGTGTGTGTGTGTGTGTGTGTGTGTGTGTGTATCTATATTATTTACTCACGCACCTGCCATTCATCTCTCTTGGAAATATATCCTTTACTTTGACTCTTCATAAGCTTGCTTTCACGACACTCGTAAATCCTCAATTCCCTTTGGCTACCTGCAACGTATTTGTGTTCAGGGGGGATTTTCAGGGAATTAAACTGCATCCTTGTCTCACAATTAACCGCTGATTGCTGCAATTCCTAGTTGCTCCTATTCTGAACGCCTTCCACAATATATTCCGGGATCAATGCACACACAAGCACAAACACACACACACACACACACACACACACACACACACTATACACACACACACACACACCAAATATATGAAATCTACTATGGCAGAATTAAATAGGTTTTCCTATTTGTAGTGCACGAAGAAAAAAAAAAAAAAAAAAAAAAACATTATAACGTAGCCTATTAGTGTGTATGAAACATGTGATTTGCACTCACAAATTTCCAATCTCTGTCGATTATTACTATCAATATTGACAGATGAACGCGTGGCTTCTGTTATCTTACGACAGCACATTTTGTTCACAGGTGGAAACGATAATCTCGTTTATGTTGTCATTACATATATTATGGCGACTGCAGTTTCAACCGCTGACCCATGGCCCTCATTAGGCTGCATTGAACAATAGAAATACACTTTAATATAGCTGTTACCACAATAGAATTCTATTTATAAAACCTGAGTATTCGTGAATAAAATATCATATCATGAAGATAATTTTGGAGAAATGGCTTAGAAGACGAAAAAAAATTACCGCGAAGATTCCACAAGATAACGAGATCAGCGCTACCTGCTCCAGACAGTCAATCCCCCAGGGGGCCTTTATTGGATTCCCAACGCAGTTCACTTTGGATCTTATGTAGCATAGATATTCCTTGATAAAATATTTTTTAAAGGATAGAATAGGATTTAAGGATTTTTAACAACCAAGGTCTAAAAGGTATTCAATTCATAGTAATGAGTCATAAATTTGACACGTGTGTTCGACCAACGGTTACTGTGTAAAGAGTCTCATTAATTCACAGATATTTGCCCTTTTAATGGAATGATGGTGCAGTTTAAGAAGATCTTAACTGTTTATACAAAACAGTATTCTTCATTTTTATCAAGTACGCACAGTAATAAGATAATTAACAAATGAAAAAAATAAATTATAGGATAAATGAATTTCATTATGAGAATTATTTGTAGACAAATTATTGTGAATTTAAGTTGCTTTCAATTTACATAGACAGGATTTATACAAGCTGTTTTTCAATAAAGCTATACAATCATACATATACTTACATATATATATATATATATATATATATATATATATATATATATATATATATATATATATATATATAAACACACATACACACACATCACACACACACATATATATATATATATATATATATATATATATATATATATATATATATATATATATATATATATATATATATATATATATATATAAATATACATATATATATATATATATTATATATATATATATATATATATATATATATATGTATATATATATATATATATATATATATATATATATATATATATATATATATATATATAAATATATATATATGTATATATATATATATATAAATATATATATATATATATATATATATATATATATATATATATATATATATATATATATTTCGTAAGCATGCCTGGCGCCAATCCTGGCGCCATCTGTATTCCTTGTAGCGATACACGAGGTGCTACAGATACTGCATGTAGGGAGGGGTCCTACAGCCCTTTCATAGAAAGGGAAGGGCGGGTCCATCAGGACGACATGGCCATCTCACCCAAAAATAGATTTTTCGCTTCGCTCAAAATCTGTTTTTTTGGGCTCAAGCCATGTCATCCTGATGGAAGTATACCAGAGCATTACTGTATCTGTGGATTCTCAGAACGTGCCGTACTCCTTGGAGGTAATTTTTCCCGGTCGACTAGACCTAGAGACCTAAGATGTTACCGTTATACATCTTTTCAACTAACCATAATCCATTTTTAGAGCTTCCTGCCCCCTACAGGGAAGAGTCCTACTAGACTCTGGAAAAGTCTCGAAGAGTACATATACCTATGTATGAATACCAGGCAAGCCAATGTAGTGGTCTCACCCTATATTAAGTAAAGCATAGTTTGTAAAGAACCACTGCGTCAATATGAAATATCGACCAGTTCTCCGCACAACACTTGTATTGGACAATGGTTTATATCCGCATAGGAGGAAACTTGTAAATCCGCCACCGTCCCCTTATGGGATGGAGTCCTCCCGTTAAGGGAAAGCATAAACCAATGCAACATAGCTTGCATAAAGGAACAATCTATTAAAATTATCCCAGATAAAGTAGATAGAATGAATGCTCAATTATACCAATAAATTGACACAGGTGAAAGAGACGCAAGGTTCTCAAGAACAAGTTTATTGATAGACAATAAATAGACAGGTTAACAACAATTATATATATATATATATATATATATATATATATATATATATATATATATATATATATATATATATATATATATATATATATATAGATAGATAGATAGATAGATACATCTATATATATATATATATATATATATATATATATATATATATATATATATATATATAAATAGATAGATAGATAGATAGATAGATACATCTATATATATATATATATATATATATATATATATATATATATATATATATATATATATATATATATATATATATATATATACACATATATATTTATATACATATACACACACACACACATATATATATATATATATATATATATATATATATATATATATATATATATATATATACATATATATATAACGGATTTTGAGCGAAGCGAAAAATCTATTTTTGGGTGAGATGGCCATGTCGTCCTGATGGAAGTTCCTATAGGTAGCTTCTTAGGGTATATTACAACTACGGCGATATTCCCAGAGAATTTACCTTAAGGTACCCAGAATTCTAACTCCTGGAGCGAATATCCCTAATGAAAGGGATATCGCGACATATCAGAGGATGTATTCTTGACACGCCACATGGCAATCTGCACCCCAAACAGAGATAACAAATGGAAGGGGTCAATTGGCAAGAAAACAAAAACGAGAAAGGAAAAGGGGGAGCCGCTCCCAAGGCTCCCTCTTCTCCCGTTTCGTAAGCGTGCCTGGCGCCAATCCTGGCGCCATCTGTATTCCTTGTAGCGATACACGAGGTGCTACAGATACTGTATGTAGGGAGGGGTCCTACAGCCCTTTCATAGAAAGGGAAGGGCGGGTCCATCAGGACGACATGGCCATCTCACCCAAAAATAGATTTTTCGCTTCGCTCAAAATCCGTTTTTTTGGGCTCAAGCCATGTCGTCCTGATGGAAGTATACCAGAGCATTACTGTATCTGTGGATTCTCAGAACGTGCCGTACTCCCTGGAGGTAATTTTCCCTGGTCGACTAGACCTAGAGACCTAAGATGTTACTGTTATACATCTTTTCAACTAACCATAAACCATTTATAGAGCTTCCTGCCCCCTACAGGGAAGAGTCCTACTAGACTCTGGAAAAGTCTCGAAGAGTACATATACCTATGTATGAATACCAGGCGAGCCAATGTAGTGGTCTCACCCTATATTAAGTAAAGCATAGTTTGTAAAGAACCAATGCGTCAATATGAAATATCGACCAGTTCTCCGCACAATACTTGTATTGGACAAAGGTTTATATCCGCATAGGAGGAAACTTGTAAATCCGCCACCGTCCCCTTATGGGATGGAGTCCTCCCGTTAAGGGAAAGCATAAACCAATGCAACATAGCTTGCATAAAGGAACAATTTATTAGAATTATCCCAGATAAAGTAGATAGAATGAATGCTCAATTATACCAATAAATTGACACAGGTGAAGGAGACGCAAGGTTCTCAAGAACAAGTTTATTGATAGACAATAAATAGACAGGTTAACAACAATTATATATATATATATATATATATATATATATATATATATATATATATATATATATATATATATATATATATATATATATATATATATATATATATATATATATATAAGAAGAGGATAACCAAAACTTTAAGCATAAGTATGATAGTAAACAGAACTTGTTTATCTGAAAGAAAAAACATTATTGCCACTTTTAAGATACCGAGGTATCAAAGTCATAAAAATCTGTATTACAAATCAATCACATTAGCGTTAGAAACGCTCGGCACACATGTCTGCACTTATGCTAGGTTCACCTTTGGAAAAGGAACAGTCTACGTAGGCAACTCAGTGCCCTCACTTAGTTTGTAGTACAGTATGTAACTACACACTCACCCTGGAATTAATCGTCCCAATTAAAACCACTGTTCATCGCAGAGTTAAACAGTAGGGTTAACGACGCGACCCACTGCTACCACAGATCTCTTTAGTTACTCTACTTGCTTCGCATAGTGGCTAAAGAACACTCTGGAAGACTTCCAGCCAGTGTATGAACGGAGATGTTCAAAATCCATACAATTAAAGAAATTAAAGGATGAGGCAACTTTCCTCGGATCGTGACCTGCGGGTGTACTGTCAGGATCCGCTCTGCGAATAAAATATGTGATTTTCGCTCTGAGTTGAATCAGAGATAAATTTGAGCCTGATGTTTCTCCCCTGAATAGTTGACCACCCTTAAAGTCTGAAGTTCTACGAAGATAGACCTTTAGGCATTCTACTGGACATAGAGATGCATCTTCTTTCAGAGGGCAGATTCTCCAGGGACCCCACCTGTTGGTGGGTAACTCAATCTTGGCGAGAAACGTAGGATCCGGAAACAGGTTCAGTTCTCCCCCATCCAGGAACTGAACACGACCTGCCTCTCTCGAGAGGGCTACAATCTCACTAACCCTGGCCCCGGACGCGAGTGCAAATAGGAAAAAAACTTTTTGGGTCAAATCCTTTAACGCACACTCCTCATTGCTCAACAGAGAAGCGAAATGAAGAACTTTGTCCAAAGACCATGAAATGGGCTTTGGAGGTGCTGAAGGTCTGAGCCTAGCGCAGGCTTTCAGAACTTTATTAAAGATCTCGTTAGCGAGGTCGACCTGGAAGGCATATAGAATGGGTCTTGTCAAAGCAGACTTACACGCCGAAATCGTGTTAGCTGTCAACCCTTGACCATGGAGGTGGATGAAGAAAGATAAGCAGAAGTCTGTCGAGATCTCCTGCGGATTCTTCGCCTTGACAAAGGCCACCCATTTTCTCCAAGATGACTCATATTGCCTTCTAGTAGATTTGCACTTATATTCCTCTAGGAAGTCTATGCTGGCTTTTGAAATCCCGAAACGCTTTCTCACCGCTAGGGAGAGAAAATCATGAGCTGCAGCATCCGGGTTTTCTGTAATGAAGCGCAGACAGTCGACTCCTGGACTCGCTGGGTCAGAACTGGATCTGGTAGCAGTAGAAACTTCAACCGTAGTTCCAATGCCCGGGGGAACCACACACTGTTCGGCCACATGTGGGCCACTATTGCCGCTACCCCCTTGAAGGATCTCAGTTTGTTGAGGACCCTCAACAGAAGGTTGTGTGGATGGAACAGATAAATCCTGGACCATCTGTTCCAGTCCAGGGACATCGCGTCCACTGCTTCCGCTAAGGGGTCCTCGTACGGGGACACGTACAGGGGCAACTTCTTGTTGTCTTTCGTCGCAAAGAGGTCTATCTGCAGTTCTGGGACTTGACTCAGAATGTAGGAGAATGATCCTGCGTCTAAGGACCATTCCGACTCTATCGGTGTGAACCTGGATAGAGCGTCCGCTGTCACATTGCCGACTCCTTGAAGGTGAACTGCCGACAGGTACCACTTCTTCTTTTCTGCCAATCGGAAGATGGCCAACATTACCTGGTTGAGAGGTGGTGACCTTGATCCTTGTCGATTCCAGCATCTCACAACTACCTCGCTGTCCATCACCAACCTTATGTGGATCGAGTGACGCGGGGAGACTTTCTTTAAGGTAAGGAGCACTGCCATAGCTTCTAGAAAGTTTATGTGAAAGGTCTTGAATAGCTTGGACCAAGTCCCCTGGACTTCCTTCCGATGAGAGTGACCTCCCCATCCCTCCTTCGAGGCATCTGAGTGAATTGTCACCGACGGGGGAGGTGGCTGAAGAAGAACCGACTTCTTTAGATGTGTGGCTTGGGACCAAGGCCTGAGAAGAGTACGTAGCCGAAGCGGAACTGGTCTTCTCAGATCTCTTCGCGCGTTTGATGCATAACTTCTCCAAACTCCGGTTGCATCCTTTAGCTGTGCTCTTAGCACCGGGTCTGTCACCGAAGCAAACTGGAGAGAACCCAGTACTCTCTCCTGTTCGCGTCTTGATATCCTTTCGGAAACTAGAAGTCTCTTGACAGAACCCGCTATCTCCTTCCTTTCCTTCGCCGGGATGGAGAAACGGTGTGACATTAGGTCCCAGTGGATTCCCAGCCACTGGAACTTTTGAGATGGAGAAAGTCGAGACTTTTTCCTGTTGATCTTGAAGCCTAGATACTCTAGGAACTGGATCACTTGACTGGAAGCTTGCAAGCATTCTGTCTTGGATGCTGCCCACACCAGCCAGTCGTCCAGGTAGGCTACTACCTGAATTCCCTTTAGGCGTAATTGTTTGAGAGCTACGCTCGCAAGCTTCGTGAAGATCCTTGGGGCTATATTTAGCCCGAAAGGCATGGCTCTGAAGGCGTATAGTCTTCGTTGTAGCTTGAACCCTAGGTAGGGGGAGAGTCGACGGTTGATTGGAACGTGCCACTAGGCGTCTGACAAGTCTATGGAGACGGTATATGCCCTCTTGGGCAGTAAGGTCCTTATGTGTTGCAGTGTTAGCATCTTGAACTTGCAGTTCACTATAAACTTGCTGAGTGGCGACAAGTCCAGAATGACTCTGAGTTTTTCCGAGTCTTTCTTGGGAACACAAAACAGCCTCCCTTGGAATTTGATGGACTTCACCCTTCGGATCACTTTTTTCTCCAACAGTTCTTGGATGTACTCCTCCAGAACGGGGGTGGAGTGTTGGAAAAACTGAGGGCACGGGGGTGGAGTGCTGTACCAGCTCCAGCCCAGTCCTTTCTTGAGTAGGCTGTGGGCCCAGGGATCGAAGGTCCACCGATCCCGAAAATTCTGAAGTCTCCCTCCTACCGGCATCATCTCACTTGGACTGCCGTCCTGAGGTCTTGCCTCCCTGACCGCGACCACCTCTGAATCCACTTCCCCTTGAGGGGCGCCTAGACGAGCCTCTGGCTGCTCCTCTAGGCTTTGCTCGAAAGGAAGTTAACTGCCCTTCGAACGTTGGGTTGAATGCCGTGGACTGTGTCGACACGGCCTGGGGTACCCACTGGAATGTGGTCGGGGTTTGTGCCACCATCTGGGGCACTGAAGGCAATGGCAATTGGAGTTGCTGTTGCTGTCTAAGTGGCTTGGCTGGCCGAGATGGTAGCCTAGTCCTCATAGTCTTCCTCTTTGGTTGAGGACCCTCATCCGGGGAAGACTTTCTTTTGATAGCCAGGCCCCACTTCTGGAGAAGGTTTCTATTCTCCGTGGCAGCCTTATCAACAACTTCTTTGACCAGTTTGCTAGGGAAAAGGTCTTTGCCCCAAATGTTGGAGGAGATTAGCTTCCTTGGCTCGTGCCTCACCGTACCCGAGGTGAACACGAACTCCCTACAAGCTCTCCTCGCCCTGACGAAGCTATAAAGATCCTTCGTCACTGTGGCCAGATGAGTCTTGGCCACTACCATGAACATTTCATGGACCTTGGGGTCACTTGCCATCGTCTCAAGAGTAATCTGAAGAGATATTGAGGCCGCCAGTCTTTCTTTTGTCTCGAGCTCTCTCTGCAAAAGAAAGTCAGACAGCTTAGGGAGGTCCTCGCCGAACTGACGTCCGGCAATATCAGCCTCCAACTTCCCGACTGAGAAGGTAAGATGGACGTCCTTCCAGTCTTTGTGGTCCATAGGCAGGGCCAGCGACAAGGGTTTACACTCCTCCAGGGAGGGGCAAGGCTTGCCGGCCTCGACTGCTTTTAGTACAGCCGCAAACCCTTTCTGTAAAAAGGGGAAGGCTCTAGCAGGAGAGGACACAAAGGAAGGGAGCTTCTTACTCAATGCAGCTACCTTTGAGTTCGTGAAGCCCCTCTCTTTCATCGAGGATGAAAGCAAAGCTTGAGCCTTAGCATGGTCCATTACTATGACCTCCTTCGGCTCTGTCTCCTCCTTTGAAGCTGGTTCCTTCCTCAACCGGACATAACAGTCCGGATATGACCCCTTGCTGGGCCAGAATTCCACCTCCTCTAGGGGAACTGAACCCAACTTATCCGAGAAGACGATCTTTCCAGTCGTCATCGGCATGTGCTCAGCATACCTCCACGGGTTAGCATCTGAGCACAAGGGAAGGTCTTTCACATTGAGCCTTTTCTGGGGCCCATGTGATGCTGCAAGCCTCTGCATCTGCAGTTCCATTGCAGCCGCCTTCTCCTGATTCTCCTTCTGCTTTTGTTGGATCATTCCAACAATGGAGGAGAGGGCCTGTCCCAGCTCTACTGGGAGAGCTGACGATGTTGAGGGAATAGGCTCAGGAATCTGAACCGGAGTAGCCGACACCTCGTCGACCTCTTCCTCTATAATGTCTGGGGCTTGAACTTCATCCTGGGCTCCTGCCAGGAGGTCTTCCTCCAGACGCTCGGACACGTCAGACATCCTGTCGTCAAACTGGATGTCTTGCAAGGCGACCGCGACTTCAGCATCCACCTGGATCTGAACTTGGGGGATCTCCTCTTGAGGCTGGGGAATCACTGCATCAGCTGATGCCCTAAGGAAAAGGTGAGCCCTCATCTTCTCACTTGGAAGATAAGGTCCAGAGGTGTTCTTTTGGAAGCCCCTTACCCAGGTACGAAGCTTCTCCCTTGTTATAGCCCTTGATTCCGCCGTCCTAGGGGAATCAAAGGCCTCAGTAATCAGGTTAGTGCACACGGTACATACCTGAGGGTCCCAATACTGGAGATCACCCTTGGAGACAGCGCATGCTGCGTGCCTCCTACAAAACTCATGTCCGCAGAGGTTCTTACTGCGGACGTTGCAGAAAACACTTCCGCACTTCGGATGGTCCTCCTGTAAAGAGAAGAAATTTCCATGAGTATCAAGTGAACTACGTATCACTGGATATGCACAGTTTAGCATAACAAATCAGAAAGGAAAGACACACACTTGTGTTTCCTTCACAACCAATTGTTGCAGCCTTCCAGATAATAAAATCGTATGGTTAATCTGTCCTAGAGTAACCAATGAAAAGTTTCCAGAGGAAACAGGTGTAGCTCACACCTCAGGTATGATTTTAAAATACCGGATAATAGACAAGAAAGAACTCACGTTCTTATTTGTAAGGCAACACCAAAGGGCTGTGCAAGACAACACAAAAGTGTTAGAACACACAGTGCTGTACCAAAACTTATACTATAGTTTTCTTCCTACAGTATATGTTATACTGAAGAATACTGGTACAGTATAGAAGGTAATGTGCCGGCCGGCAACGTCCCCATAACTAGCTTTAAAGTATACTACTTAACAGCTATGAGGCGGCAGAACGCTGGTTCAAATGCATGTGCCGGCCGGCAGTAACTGCCGGCCAGCAACAGCCAATGTCGGCCGGCAATGACTGCCGGCCGGCAATGACTGCCGGCCGGCAACTACACAAGGTAGTACCCGGCTGCCGGCCACTGCTCATAGCGACCGGCAGACAAGGGCTTGACAATAGCCGGCCGGCAAAGGTAAACAACCGATGCCGGCCAGCAGCAAAAGAACCAGAGGACTACGCCTGCCCGGCTGCCGGCCTCATAGGCAGGCAGCCGGGTCGGGTACAGCACTAGAAGAAAACAGAATGGATGCCGGGATAAGAGCGTAAACAACCTCCAAGCCCGGCAATCCGAAAGAGTGCATATAAGGAAGGAGAGAATCTAATTCAGGCTTCCCGACCAATGCCGTCTGGCTCTACAGGCAGACATGGATGAGGGACCAAGGGAGGTCCGGGCAGCACTCAAAGCAGAAGACCCTTGCCGGCCTGCAGACTCTGCCGGCCGGCAAGGGACTGAGTCAATTCCACATCCTAACCTATTCTAGGTCCATATGTAGAATGACGTACAGTACTGTAATGGCTAGGCCATTACGAAGATAGAGGGGGAAGGGACAAAAGAGGGTCCTACCAACCTTGCTTTAGTGAAGAATCACCCGCAGCCAAGAAAACTCATCTTAGCCTAAGGGAGATTCAAGGAGGGAGGCCAGCAATACTTGCCAGCCCCCACTGAACCAAAGCAAGGAAGGTGTTGCTACTCCCTGGGAAAGTATCTTATCCTCCCACCAACAACAGCAACAAGGACTAGTCTGCTAGATCACAAAAGAAGGAATCATCTCGTACAGAAACCTTCGGTAGTGACCTAAGAAGGCTAAGCCTCCTATGTCTGTGTCAGGCCAGTGAGGGAGACTCTACCCCAAGCCAGACCAACACAGACTCAGACTAAAAAACTCTGATGTTCTGTCCCTCTCTGAAGCCAGACTTACTGGAACAGGGAGGTACAGGAACACCCCAGTATAGTTGTATCGAAAGTTAATTCAAATAAACCACTAGGGTTAAGCCCAAGGCTTAAACAGAGGGAAAGGGATTGCATACCTTCTCCGAAGAAAAGAAAGCAACCGGGGAGTATGAGAAAGTATACTAAGGCTCCATAAGCAACTTAGCCTAGGCACCAAGAGAATCGATTACCTATATCACCGAAACTCACTCGTATACTATCTTGGAAATATTCAACATAATCTTAAATATATAAAAAACAGCCTAAAGCTTCAATAAAATTTTAAAACACTCGGAAATCCAAAATCATGCAGGAAATTACTAGGACCAGACGACTAGGCTACATGGCCTAGCATAGGCCAGAGTTGGCGAATGCTTCGCCAAAATAATACTAAAAGCACGAAAAAGGAAATCCTATGTAACGCTAAATAGCTAAAATTTATTGAAGCAAAACAACCGGGAATGTCGCTCTGGCTAACTAAAACTCATACCTAGCGAGCGACAGCGTCCATGACGCCTCCGGTAGACAACGGCTCTTGTAACAAAGATTATTACTATTAATCACTTTAAAATTTACCAAGAGCCTACATTTATACATAAAAGAAATGGTACTCAACTTATCAGAGGCAGACGAAGTTGGAGAAGCCATGAAAAGATGAATAAATCCAAGATTTGCGAGAAACACAGGAAAAAACTCCGAGTTGTTAAGCTACGCAAAATGGAATACAGATGGCGCCAGGATTGGCGCCAGGCACGCTTACGAAACGGGAGAAGAGGGAGCCTTGGGAGCGGCTCCCCCTTTTTCTTTCTCGTTTTCATTTTCTTGCCAACTAACCCCTTCGATGAGTTATCTTTGTTTGGGGTGTAGATTGCCATGTGGCGTGTCAAGAATACGTCCTCTGATATGTCGCGATATCCCTTTCATTAGGGATATTCGCTCCAGGAGTTAGAATTCTGGGTACCTTAAGGTAAATTCTCTGGGAATATCGCCGTAGTTGTAATATATCCTAGGAAGCTACCCTATAGGAACTTCCATCAGGACGACATGGCTTGAGCCCAAAAATATTTATATATATATATAACTATATATAGATGGGTATATATATATATATATATATATATATATATATATATATATATATATATATATATATATATATATATATATATATATATATATATATATACATCTATATATATATATATATATATATATATATATATATATATATATATATATATATATATATATATATTTATATATATATATGTATATATATATATATATATATATATATATATATATATATATATATATATATATATATATATATATATATATATATATATTCAGAATATTTTTTAGAGGATAGGCTATATGCATTTTCTTTTTTCTAATTTCATAAGACAGGCTAAGTTAGACCACTAAATTCAAGAGTTTTATTCTGTATTGGATTACCTTTTAATGCGTCCGATTGAGGTTTAAAATCCTGTTTATTGTTCCTTATTTTATCTTTTTAAAATCTTTTGTATTGAAATTATTCAACTTCCTGACATATGTCGATGGAGTTTCTACCCTTAGTGTGAATAATCCGATACTTGATCCACAATAGATTTCGAGGGCTGGATGATTAAGTGAATCATTTAGTGTTTTTGAATGAGCCTTAGCAAAGAGCATTCAATTAAACAATCACTTATAATTACTTTGGCGAACATTCGCCCAACATTCAATTTGTATGCAAATGGTCCTGAACACCGAGCGGCTGAATATTGACGAAGTATACTCCTGAACTGAAAGGGGTTCAGATACGACGAGGCTGTTTGAAAATTATTCAAGGAATGTTTTCTAGATCTCTAGATGCTATGACTCAGCATATTCTAAAAATTGATTTTATTTAATTGATAGTTCTAAGGTAAAGGCCTTAAAATGCTCCAATTCCATATTTTGAATTGATATTTTACACTTTGAGCTTAGGAATACCGGCATGATAATTTATGATACCTGTAAAGATATAATAAAGATATCTACATTTCTATATCATTATAAAAAAAAGATGAAATTGATAGTTTAAATATGATTTCTAACATCAGCCGTTACTCATCGGTCAGCAAATAATTACCTGTAAAGACCAAGGCATGCTTGATTCTTTATCTCATATTTAATCAATAACACACCAATCAAAATCCCATGTAATCAGGATTTGAAGAGCGCGAGATATTTTGAAACTTTAAGGTATATCCAATAGACATTAGTCAATCGGAATGGATTGATTACTCAATGAATATCCTACCAAATCTTATCAGAATTCCTATTTTAAGAGAAAAAAAAAACACAGGTTAAAGCATTATTAGTATACTGGTATTGAAACTCTCCCATTATTTTTATGGATATGTATTATTTCATCATGTATCTAGTTTTTTCAGTATTTTCACAGCCTAGTAGGGTTAAGATGGTGCACAACTATAGAGATAAACAAATTTCAAGACGTTTATCGATGGCCACAAAAAGTTAATCCCTGAGAAATCCAAACAAACGAAAATTATCACCTGATTTCATCTGAATCAGTTGCCCTATCATTTGCTCCAATGCACAAAATCAAAACAAAACCGGTCATAAAGATCCCACATATGGGCAAAACTGTCCTTTTTTTATAAAGCTTTATAGTAAAAGTAGTTGATTATATTGTCTCAGTATATTGCGATTCCATAATCAACTTTAAACCTAATAAAAGTCAGAACTAACGAGGTATGAAACAATGAAATATACTGTATATACAGTATATATAAACAAATGAGTGTTATAAATTATCCCTATCAAAATCAAAAAATAAATACATGCAATGCAGATCATATATATTCTAAATATGTGTTTGATTAATTCAAGGTGTCATCATCAGCTTCCAAAATAAAAAAGGATTTACTGAGTACTTACCTTTTTATGACCTTTGACATCCCCTTTTGAATATATGAGACGGTTTTAATTATTATTTGCGAATAGGTTATTGATTGCTCTCCAAATTTCAGGCATTTGCAGTTGCATGTTCTAACTTAACTCATTGAGTTGATGAGGAATATTAGGAAAAAAAATAAGAAAACAAATTCCCCCTCAAAAGAACATACATACGCAAGCTAATAATTTGTCCTCCCAACACATGTATGTACTTTCATCTTTTTAATTCACTTAAAATTAAGATAAACTACAAGTCCCTTCCTTCCTTATCTTCTTAGCACTTGGTTAGGACTCGTGTCTTTTAGAGATTTAACTTATTAAGCCCAATGTCGCTTTAATCTCCCACCATATTACCAATTCATTTAAAAAACACATCAGATAATTTAGCATAAACCTGGTTTTATAAACAATCGTTCTCGTATCCTCATATTTTTTCTCTCTATGAGTCATTTGCTCAGAATAAAAAAGGTCACACTATTTCTTTTCATTGTCTTCCATCATCCATGTGTTCCTTCAGTATAAAAGAAAAAATTATTTTTTTTTCAAACATAAAACAATCATACTTGAAGTGATATATTTCTATCATGAATGCTTGGAAATATCCTGCTACCTTCTTTCCTATAGCAATTATTCCCAGATACATATGAAATATATCACCTAATAATCAATAGTCTTAAAGATTATCATTCATATCCCTATATTCCTTATTTTCCAATTCCAATTATCTAAGTATAACAATTAGAACATATTCTTCAAAAGAAAAATTAGAAAGTTCTCTTGTATTATTATTAACACATTCAAAAGATCTGTGATCTGCAAATAAATTCCATTGGGTTAGTTTACGGTAAAAAATTTTATCACCGATGCAGCAGTTGAACTGTGAATGTTGATGTGATCAATGTCATATACTCTACTCACGGCTTTTATCTCATTTCTACACCCCAATCGCTACACCTATACACACATTCATATCACTCCGTCAATAGGGATATGAACATGATTATTTCATTAGGACGACACCTTCCATGGATACATACATATATGCATAAGACCATGAATGGATGCATACATTGGTAGACTTATATATTACATAAGGCAATTTACCAAAACGTTCTTTGACTCCATGGAAAACATAACACTCATAATTATACAACAAACCGCATATATATATGAAATCTTGCGACTGACACTCGGATGGAATCTTCTTAGAACTAGGCACTTTATACTCGTAACCAGAATGTTCATCATAAATCTGTCAAATTCAAACTTACAAATGAAAGACAAATTGATATAGTCTTTTCAAGATGTCTTCCTTAAGTAAAACTTTCAAAATATCAGAGGCTATTCCCGTACATTAATTCTTTTCCATGTTTTCCAGATATTTTTCAATGACAGGATATATATATATATATATATATATATATATATATATATATATATATATATATATATATATATATATATATATATATATATATATATATATATATATATATACTTTCGCAGATCCTCCAGATCCTGAGATACAGATGTAGTTAGTGTAATGATTTCTTGTACTGAGTAAACCATTGTTTTTGGCTTTACATAGTCAGATACTGATAAGAAAATGGTATAGCGTTTTATTTATAAAATAGATGAAACATTTAATAATAAGAGTAAGATATGAGTGGAACAAGTGGACTAATTTAGAATAGTAGCCTACAATAATTCAATTTATTTCAAATTACCATCATAAACATTGAACTACACTTACG
>NC_090728.1:133472802-133477802 GCF_036898095.1 Palaemon carinicauda
TTTGTAAGGACACGTTAGTGGCCTATCGCTTAGTGTGTAGTAACAGACTGTGACTACACACCCACCCTCTTAATTAATCGTCCCAAATTAATTACACTGTTCTTCGCAGATTTAACCAGAAGGTTTAAGAATTCTACCTGCTGTTACCACAGACCTCTTGAATTGCTCCACTAGCTTCGCATAGTGCATAAAGAACACCTTGGATGACTATCAGCCGGTGTACGAACGAAGATGTTCAAAGTCCATATAATTAAAGAAATTTTATGGAAGAGGCAACTTTGCTCGGATCATGAATAGCAGGTGTACTGTCTGGATCCACTCTGCGAATAACATAGGTGAGTTTCGCCCTCAGTTGTTTCAGAGATAAATTTGAACCCGAGGTTTGTCCTTTGAACAGCTGTCCTCCCTTAAAGTCTGAAGTTCTATGAAAATAGACCTTTAGGCACTCCACTGGACATATATGCATCTTCCTTCAGAGAGCAGATTCTCTAGGGACCCCACCTGTTGGTGGGTAGCTTGTTCCTAGCAAGAAACGTTGTGTCTGGAAACAAATTCAGTTCTTCTTTCAAGAACTGAACGTCGCCTTTCTCTCTCAAGAGAGCCACTATTATATTAACTCTAGCCCCCGAAGCGAGTGCAAACAGAAACATAAATTTTTGAGTTAAATCCTTCAAAGCACACTCCTCATTATTCAAAATTAATGCAAATGAGGAACCTTATCTAGTGCCCATGAAATGGGTCTTAGAGGCGCTGAAGGTCTAAGCTTAGCACCGACCTTCAGAATTTTATTAAAATTGTCGTTAGAAAGGTCGACCTGGAAGGTATATAGTATCGGTTTTGTCAAGACAGACTTGCACGTTGATAATATGTTGGATGCTAAACCTTACTCATAAAGGTGAATGAAGAAAATAAACAGAAGTCAATCAAGAATTCTTTTTGGCTTCTTCGCCTTGACAAACGACTCTCACTTCTTCCATAATGATTCATATTGTCTTCTGGTTTTCTGTGATGAAGCGAAGACAGTCGACTTCTGTACTCGCTGAGTCAGGGTTGGATCCGGTAGCGGTACAAACTTCAGTCGTAGTTCCAATGCCAGAGGGAACTTAACGCTGATTGGCCACTTGTGGGCCACTATTGCTGCCTTCCTTTTGAAGGATCTCATATTGAGGACCTTCAAAGGAGATTGTGCAGAGGGAACAGGTAAATCATTGACCATCTGTTCCAGTCTAGGGACATAGTGTCAAGTGCTTCCGCTAGCAGATCCCCGTGTGAGGACACATTCTACTTGTTGTCTTTCGTCGCAAAGAGGTCTATCTGCAGTTCTGGGACTTGACTCAAGGTGAGGGAGAACGATCCTACGTCTAGGGACCATTCTGACTTTATTGGTGTGAACCTGGATAGAGCGTCCGCTGTCACGTTGAATGTGAACTGCTGACAGGTGCCATTTCCGCCAAACGGAATATGGCCAACATCACTTGGTTGATTCCAGGTGATCCCGACTCTTGTCGATTCAAGAATCTTACTATCACCTCGCTGTCTAGAACCGATATTACATGGTTCAAGTGGCGAGGAGAACTTTCATTAGTGTCAGAAGTACTGCCATGGCTTCTGGAAAGTTGAAGTGAAATGACTTGAAAAGATTGGACCAAGCTTCCTGGACTCTCTTCTGGTGAGAATGGCCTACCCAGACTTCCTTTGAGGCGTCTGTATGGATAGTAACTGACGGGGGAGGAGGTTGAAGAGGTATTGATATCTTCATCTGCTTGGCTTTAGACCACGGCTTGGGAAGCGTTCGCAGTCGAGTTGGCAGTGGTCTCATGAGATCTCTTCGCGCGTTTCATGCGTATTTTCTCCAGACTCCTGTTGAATCCTTTAGCTGTGCTCTTAGATTTGAATCTGTTATCGAAGCAAACTGTAGAGAGCCCAGCACTCTCTTCTGTTCGCGTCTTGATATCCGATTGGATTTCAATACTCTCTTGACAGATCCTATTTCTTTCCTCTTCTTCCCAGGAATGGAAAGTCGATGTGACTCCAAATTCCAATGGATTTCCAACCAATGAAATTTATGAGCTGGAGATAGTTGAGACTTTTTTATGTTGATCTTGAATCCCAGATGTTCCAGGAACTGGATCACTATCTTAGAGGCTTGCATGCATTCAGTCCTGGATGCTGCCCACACCAGCCAGTCGTCCAAGTAGGCCACTACTTTGATCCTCTTTAGGCGTAATTGATGGACGGCTGCGTTCGCAAGCTCCATGAAAATGCTTGGGGATATGTTTAGCCCGAATGGTATAGTTCTGAAGGTGTAAAGTCTTCTTTGTAACTTGAAGCTTAGGTAGGAGGAGAGGTGACGATTAATTGGCATGTGCAATAAGCGTCTGACAAGTCTATGGAGACGGTATATGCACTTTTTTGGGCAGTAGGGTCCTTTTGTGTTGAAGTGTGAGCATCCTGAACTTGTAATTCACTATGAACTTGTTGAGTGGCGACAAGTCCGGAATGACTCTGAGTTTCTGAGTCCTTCTTTGGAACACAAAACAGCCTGCCTTGGATATTGATGGACTTTACTTTTCGAATTACTCTTTTCACTAAGAGTTTTCGGACATATTCTTCCAGAACGGGGGTAGATTGTTGGAAGAACTGAGGATATGGAGGTGTAGGACTGTTCCAGCACCAACCTAGCCCTTTCTTTATTAGGCTGTGGGCCCAGGGATCGAAGGTCCAACGATCCCTAAATAGATGTAGTCTCCCTCCTACTGGAAGCATCTCACTTATGCTGTTGTGTACCTGAGGCCTTGCCTCCTTGACCACGTCCTCCCCTGAATCCCCTTCCCCTTGAAGGGCATCTAGAAGAACCTCTGGCTGTTCCTCTAGCTTTTGATTGAAAGGAAGAAGTCTGCCTTTCAAAGGCTGGGTTAAAAACTGGCGACTGTGTCGCCACTTGTTGAGTTTCCAACTGGTATGTGGTTGGAGGTTGTGCCACTATCTGAGGCACTGCGGTCACAGGAAGTTGCTGTTGTTGCCATCGGTAGGGCTTAGCCGGCCGAGAGGATAGCCTAGGCCTTTTTGTCTTCTTCTTGGGTTGGGGACCCTCATCAGGAGAAGACTTTCTCTCAAGGTTTAAGCCCCACTTTTGGAGAAGGTTCCTATTCTCCGTGGCAGCTTTGTTTACTACCTCTTTAATTATTTAATTGGGAAAGAGGACTTTACCCCATATGCAAGAGGAAATCAGTCTCCTCGGTTCGTGCCTCACCGCAGCCGAGGTGAACACGAACTCTCTACAGGCTCTCCTAGCTTTAATAAAGCTATAGAGATTTTTAATAACTGTGGCCAGATGGGTTTTGGCCACTAACATGAATGTGTCCTGTTTCTTGGGGTCACTTGCCATCGTTTTTAAAAATCGTTTGCACCGACATCGATGCCACAAGTCTTTCTTTCGTTTCTTGCTCTCTGCGCAAGAGAAGCTCCGATAGCTTAGGAAGTTCCTCACAAAACTGACATTCGGCAATATCAGCTTCCAACTTCCCGACTGAGAAGGTAAGGTAAACGTCCTTCCAGTCTTTTTGGTCCAAGGGTAAGGTCAGGGATAACGGCTTGCATTCCTCCAGGGAGGGGCATGGTTTCATTGCCCCCGCCGCCTTCAAGACTGGCTTATATCCCTTTTCCATGAAGGGGAAGGCTCTGGTTGGAGAGGGCACAAAGGAGGGAAGCTTCTTACTCAAAGCTGGCACCTTTGAGTTCGTGAAGCCCCTCTCTTTCATCGAGCTCACTAGTAATGCCTGTGCTTTACTATGGTCAAGGACTATGACCTCCTTCGGCTCCGTTTCCTCCTTTGAGGCTGGCTCCTTCCTAAGACGGACATAGCAGTCCTGGTAAGAGTCTTTGTTGGATCCAAATTCCACATCTTCCAGGGGAATTGAGCCCAACTTCTTCGATATAACAATTTTCCCGGTTGTCATTGGCATGTGTTCGGCATACCTCCAAGGGTTGGTATCCGAGCACAAAGGAAGATCCTTCACGTTGAGCCGCTCCTGGGGCCCACGTGATGCTGCGAGTCTACGTATCTCCAGTTTCATCGCAGCTTCCTTTTATCATTCTTCTTTTGTATTTGTTGAATCATTTCAATGGTAGAAGAAAGAGTCCTTCCCAGATCATCTGGGATAGCAGACGATGTAAAGGGAACAGGTTCTGGGGCCGGAACTGATGTAACCGACACCTCGTCGATTTCTTCCTCTTCTATTTTCTGGAGCCTGGAACAGCTCCTTCTCCTGACCTTCTCCCAGAAGGTCCTTCTCTGTATAATCCGACACCTCTGACATCCTATCGTCCAATAGGATGTCTTGAGGGGCGGCCGCGACTTCAGAATCTACCGGATTCTGGATGGTTGGTATCTCCTCATGAGGCTGAGGGATGACTGCATCAGTCGATGCCTTAGGGAAAAGGTAGGCCCTCATCTTCTCGTTTGGAAGGTAGGGATCTGAAGTGCTTTTCTGAAAACTCCTCGCCCAGGTTCGCAACTTTTCTCTAACAGCATCCCTTGACCCCGCCGACTTAGTGGTGTCAAACGCCTCAGTAATCAGGTTAGAATATATGATACATACCTGAGGGTTGTAATACCGGAGATCACCTTTGGAAGCTGTGCATGCTGTGTGCCTCCTGCATAACTCATGTCCACAGAAATTCTTACTACTGACATTGCAGAACATACTCCCGCACTTCGGATGGTCCTCCTGTAAAGGGAACAAAATCCATGAGTATCAATTGAAGGCTTTTCAGTTATTGTTAATACATGTAGCTTATATAGTAAAGCTAAATGAAAAGAAGGAAAGACACATACTTGTATT
This sequence comes from Palaemon carinicauda, assembly GCF_036898095.1. Taxonomy (NCBI): domain Eukaryota; kingdom Metazoa; phylum Arthropoda; class Malacostraca; order Decapoda; family Palaemonidae; genus Palaemon; species Palaemon carinicauda. Next base: position 133,477,647 of record NC_090728.1, read on the forward strand.
TCCTGCGCAGCCAATTGCTGTAACCTCCCAAAATATTAAAACTAAGGTTAATTCTTATTCTAGAATACTTTATATATATTCCTAGGCGGAAAGTTAAGGTGTAGCTCACACCTTGAAATAAAGTTTTAATATATGGGATAGAATGAATACAGAAAG
>NC_090728.1:133500302-133505302 GCF_036898095.1 Palaemon carinicauda
GAGAGAGAGAGAGAGAGAGAGAGAGAGAGAGAGAGAGAGAGATTATATGTTTTGAAGGATTTTGCACTCGTAGATGGGTATAATCTCGTCCAGATCCTCCCGTTATACTGTTGCTTTCATAAAATTATATCCCCTTAAGTTTTCATCTCTCTCTCTCTCTCTCTCTCTCTCTCTCTCTCTCTCTCTCTCTCTCTCTCTCTCTCTCTCTCTCTCTCTCAGTCCATCTTGAGGGACATTCCCTTCCCCTTATTACCTGACATCTCCACTAAGCATTTCTTTTACTTTTGATATGCTGTGACCGGTAACGGTTGTCTAATAACCAGGCACACAATTTACTATTTGGGTAAAGAGAAGATTTCTCAGTTTATAGAAATTCACCCATCTATTTCATCTTGCCCAGTCTGGCACCTTAGCCTTACCATAGAGAGAGGAGAGAGAGAGAGAGAGAGAGAGAGAGAGAGAGAGAGAGAGAGAGAGAGAGAGAGAGAGAGAGAGAGAGAGAGATTATATGTTTTGAAGGATTTTGCACTCGTAGATGGGTATAATCTCGTCCAGATCCCCCCGTTATACTGTTGCTTTCATAGAATTATATCCCCTTAAGTTTTCTTCTCTCTCTCTCTCTCTCTCTCTCTCTCTCTCTCTCTCTCTCTCTCTCTCTCTCAGTCCATCTTGAGGGACATTCCCTTCCCCTTATTACCTGACATCTCCACTAAGCATTTCTTTTACTTTTGATATGCTGTGACCGGTAACGGTTGTCTAATAACCAGGCACACAATTTACTATTTGGGTAAACAGAAGATTTCTCAGTTTATAGAAATTCACCCATCTATTTCCTCTTGCCCAGTCTGGCACCTTAGCCTTACCATAGAAAGAGAAAGAGAGAGAGAGAGAGAGAGAGAGAGAGAGAGAGAGAGAGAGAGAGAGAGAGAGAGAGAGAGATAATTTTGTAGTAGCAATTCTACCTCATTAGGGATTTTAATTTCAAAGGCCACGTTCGAATTAATCCAGTAAAAAACTTATCCCAAAAGGACACTACAAAGTATATTTTATCTAATCAATGGACAAAGGTAGATCACTCTTATGTCTTTGCAATGGAAGGGATACCCTTAATTAACGTACTTAGCTCACTCTCTCCGCTAAAGTTTTTCTTTTTGCAAAGCTCCCAGACCAGAAATTTATTCCTCACATCCACCGAGTGTATCTGATATGTAACAGTTGTTCGAGGTGGTTGTTAGGTAATAATAGTCCATATAAATGCAACTAAAATTATTCAACAAGACAACGAGCTTATATACAGATAGCTGAGAGCCAGAATGACACAAAATTGAAACCATGCATGACATAAAATAGCAAACCCAAACAAGTTTATATTATCAGTGCGGGAGGGAGCCAAAAATAGAAGAAAGCAATACCGTTACAGTACGCAAGCGAGTATAAAACATGTGCGGTATATGGGTCCCCCCTAGAAAAGACAATCCTGTGAAATAAGGCACCCTACTCTTACGATCAGCACTACAGGTGGTCATCTAGCCATAGATACGAAGATTTTAGGCAATGAATGGAGACCAAGTCTTCTTTGCTATGTATCTTCATTAAGAAAGCCTTCGGTGTGTGATAGATCCCGAGGAAAGAGCCCAAGTAAGGGGGTCGTTAGCCGAGGCATGCCAGTTCCATTGGAGAGCCACTTCACCACCTTCAAGACCTCCGTCTACGCCTCCACTCTTGATGAAAAGGACAACTATTCCACATAAACCGAAACTGACCTGAATGCAGTAGGACACAGATGCCTATCAAGTGACGTTCCAGAGCCGCGACAAATCTGCCCGCCCACATATGCCACCAATCTCTCACGCCCCAACCAATACATTTACAGCTGCTTACTGACGCCCATTGGCCGCAGATATGCTATTACCACTTCAGATTCGGGGCTCTAGGGAGAAATGTGTGCTAACGATGGACAAAAAACGTGTAAGTAGCCCATCGCTTTTGGCAGTGGCAACTCCTATCACTAATCTTTTCTTTTTACATGATGCAGGTATGGGCCAGTGATTTTTTATAGAGTTGGATGTTCGCCGTTCTCTTCTACCAGGACCATTCTCCAAGACAAAACATAGTCTGTCTAAACCAGTCAATTTCTGCCTGGTAGCTACCAACGGGTCTGCGATTCCCACTTATGCGTACAAGACACTTACATTATCATTTGGAAGCATCAAATATCATTGGAAATTTCTCGTTGTTTTTATCACATTTCCACATCGGTGAAGATTTCCCTTTCCTTTTCCCCCTCCTGGTTGATATTGTTCACTGGCTGTTATTCAAAGCAGACTCCTACTCATCAACACCCCATCAACCCGGCCCATCTGACCTGTCTCTCCACATCAGCATACATACGGATGCCTACACCCACCTACTCACGTTCAACCCTTGTTCTCCAGATTCAAACGTCTGGCATCAGATCGTTTGGCAGCTGCTAAACAAAACTTTGCTGAAATGGAAGAAATGGGCCTTCGCCTAAAGACCTCAAGCCCATGGTCGTCACCCTTACACGTTGTTCTGAAGAAAGATGGCTCCCTGAGTTCGTTTGGGAATTACAGGCATCTAAACATGCAGACATATTCAGCTCACTACACACTCCAAAATGTTGTCAAAATTACCTCCTTCTTCCACAAAGTGAATGTTTTCTCCATGCTCGACCTCTTGAAGGGGTAATATAAGGTGCCCATAAGCCCAGAAGATATCCCTATTTTGCCATCACTACCATCTTTGGTATATACGTCTTGAATTACTCCTGTTTCGTCCTTTTAAATGTTTAGGCTACTTTTCAACGCCTCATGACTGGCATGTTAGGGGACATCTCTTTCTATGTATGTTACACTTGACCACCTACAACAGCACAATCTTGTAGTTCGTTACGACAGGTGTGCCTTTGGCGCCAACGAAATATTGTTCATAGGGCAGTACATCCGTCCAGAAAAAGTCCCCACCCTCCCTGAGAAGGTAGCAGCCGTTTAGAACTTCCCAATGACATCGGCAGTCAAAGCACTGCAAGAATTCTTGGGTATGATCAACTATTATCATTGTTTCCTCCCAGTCATCACTGACATTCCTGACCCTGACAGGTGTGTGATTTCATGTATGGCCTTTCCCATCCCTTGCACTGATCTGCAAAGCTACTGAAGATGAAGATGATTTTGCACGGCATTGCTAAGGATGCTGAGGATTAGGTCAACACCTGTATTTCACACCAAACTTGAAAAATACATTGATACATGGATTCTTGAGTGGGCACCTTTCCTAAACCTCAGCATTGTTTTGCCCACATTCTCGTTGAAGATTCTTTGACTTTGAATATCAAAAAAACTTTTTTTTTTATTTGAGATTTGATTTTGGAGAAAGAATGGCGGATACTAGGCTTACGTTCGAGCAAAAAAAAAAAATATTCTGAAAGCATTCTGGGAATGTGAAGATAAAGCTGAAGTGCAAAGACGATTTACGAGTGAGTACCATAGAGATGCCCCAACATGCGTCACCATTTTATAAATCGTAGATTAGTTTGAGAATCAAGGGACCATCCAATGCACGAGAAAAGGACTTTCAGGATGAAAAAGAACATCGACAAGCCCAACTAAAGATCAAGATGTTATTAACAATGTTCAGAACTCCCAATGAAGATCTGTTCGTCACCTGTTACGTGAAATAGGTATCCCAAAATCGAACGTCTATCGCATTTTGAAGCATGAGCAATGGAAAAGTTTTATTCCGATGCTAGTTCATGCTCTAAACGAGTTTGACCCTGATTGAAGGAATGAATTCTCGCGGGTGGTATCGTGCACGATGTGCAGACAATAACACGTTTTCACTGAAAATTATCTGGAGTGACGAAGCCACATTCAAATTAAATAGTTCGATACATCGCCATAACTGCAGTTACTGGGCATAAGAAAATACTCATTTTACAGTGGAACGTCACTTGAGTTTGCCTGGAGTCACTGTCTGGTGTGGACTCTCAACAAGGTGACTTATTGGACCATTCTTTTTCGAAGGTACAGTGACTGGGTTGAATTATCTCGACATGTTGTAAGAATTTGCTATGCCACGCTTCCATGAACAATTTGGAGATACCGATTCCTACTTCCAACAAGATGGTGCATCCCAACACTTTCCTCGTGATGAGACAGTGTATCTTAATGAATACCTGCATAACAGATGGATTGGAAGAAGAGGGACAGTTGAATTTCCTGCTAGGTCGCTAGATTTGACACCCATAGACTTTTTTATTTTGTGGGTATTTTTAAAGGACAAAGTCTACAGCAGAAAACCTAAAACAATCGACGAAGTTAGAGGCAATTGAAGAAGAATGTGCTCAGATACCGAGAAAAATGCTACAAAAAGTTTGTAGTTCCATAGTTTCACGATGCAAAAAGTGTATAAAGCAGAACAGCAACAAGTTTGAACACTATGGGAGCTGATCTATTTTATAGAACCCTCTCAAATTGCTCTATATAACCTTACTTATTCACTGTGAACTTTCCCAATATTTAAATGTGCATTGTTTCTCTCCTCTAAATCTGTCTTCCACGTTAATTTCAATAAATTGAACAAGTTGTAACTATCCAAAGAGTGTATACATGTTTTTGGGACTAGGCTCTCCTCTCTCTCTCTCTCTCTCTCTCTCTCTCTCTCTCTCTCTCTCTCTCTATATATATATATATATATATATATATATATATATATATATATATATATATATATATATATATATATATATATATATATATATATATATATATATATATATATTTATATATATATATATATATATATATATATATATATATATATATATATATATATATATATATATTGTCTTACCCACAGTGTTTCCTCCCCTTAGACACTTTTCTGTATCTTGGAACTTGAATATTCATTCCACACAGTTGAATTTTGTTGACGTCAGACACCCCCTCTTAGGCGCTGTCTTCCTAGCTTACCATGGCCTC
>NC_090728.1:133521088-133526088 GCF_036898095.1 Palaemon carinicauda
ACTCTTCATTATTACAATTTTTAATATTGTCTAACCTTTGGTTGATCTTTTCGATATTTTTCTACTCACGACTTATATCTAAAACTTTCTGAGGTGTTTATATTTTCTTTCTTGGCATCCTCTTCAGAAGGTTTGTTGGCACATCAATAAGAAAAAGCAGAACCAATCTGAATAGGGAAAAAGGACTGTTTCTAACATTTAGAGCATGATAAGTCCTAGCTCTCTCTCTCTCTCTCTCTCTCTCTCTCTCTCTCTCTCTCTCTCTCTCTCTCTCTCTCTCTCTCTCTCTCTCTCGATGGAAATTTTACGTTTCATACGGTTCCTTTGAATTTTTGATAAAAACACCTTTAAATAGATGAAACACAATATATGTTAAGGAGAACTGAAAGTTTAATATAACCTTATAGATATTTAGCAACAGAGAAGTAAAAATCTTAATCGGTGTAACATATTCAAGGACCTCGGATCACTTGGAAGCAAGATCTTTGCGAATGTTAATAAAAGGCCTGCAAGGAAGAGGATATTCTTTCAACTCTTCCATCAACTCTTCCATCCAAAACGAAAGCAAAACATCCTGGGAAAAAGTAACCCTATGAATGAATAATTTAAGCTTTTGAAGGAAATGGTGCCATTCCTTGTATCTTACCTCTACGAAATGGTGTAAAGATTTTATTAACTAGCATTAATTAAGAGATTCTTACAGAAAGAATTATTATAAGAAGGAATTTATATTATATAAATATTATATAGCATAACCAGAGGCTACGAAATTTAAACAGCAGTGATAGAAAAAATCCAATTTTCTAAAAACAAAACCATGTTATTTTTTATCAGGGAATTTACATAATTGGTATTTTACAGTGTTAAGAAAAATAAAAAAAAAAAAAAATTAAGATTCCATAATCAACCTTAACCATACATGACTATATTTGAGGAAGACTTAAGAGACGCATAGGATAAAAAAAACAGTAATGGAAATATCACGAATGAATGTCATCGACTATTATATGAATAAAGATAATACCAAGAAAAAACTTGTTATATAGCTGGAAAGAATAAGAATGTGAATGAATAAGCGCCAACCAAAGCGCTAAATCCACTTTGGTTAACAGCACCTTAAAAAACTAATCACATAAAACATCAGAATCAAAATCGGTAGCTTTTGCTAATGGGACTTGGTCGCAATCTTTGCCCAATGAATTATACTGTATATGAAAAGGGTGATGATTGAAAGTAATAAAGTCAAGATTGGAAATAAATATAATGCTTGGAATGAAAAAGAATGCCAATAAATTTGGAATTGTCGACAATAAACTGAAGTTCTAAATCTTAGGCCGTTGATTCAAGGTTATGGTAAATATAAAGGTTTGCCAAACGTTTGATGCAATTACGCAAGTAAAAATTTAGAAAACATATTTTTAAGTAAGGGTAAGAGATAAATAAAAAATTTCAAAAAATCACGCAAAATCTTTTAATGAGAAAATGCCGGTAAAATACTTTAGCGTTGGATTAATGAGAACACTATAGGGAAAAATGAAAAGGAAATATAGATGACAGTTGTCAGAGTACAAAGTTTCTATTGGACGACAACCGGCAAGTGGCGTTTAAATTTCTTGAAAGATCAATTAACGAGTATATTTCTTATTTTCACTATGGTAAGATATGTGCTGAAACATCTAAGGTTTTAACTCAAATTTAGGATATGAGTTTTGATCTCGGCAAAAACGTACATCATGAGTTCCGTAAGGCATAAAAGAAAACAAAAGGACATTATTATAAAAATATTAGGATTACCCTTTCATCATAACCTTATAATAAGTTTGAAGTCTTCTTAGACCATGAGGTTGATAGTTTAGGAGAAATGGCGAAACAAAGGCACACCTTCATTCCATATGAAAATAGATGCATTGATATAACTCAAAGTACAGACCCAGATGTCATATCAGATGATTGGTAAATGATATGCTACAATCAAACATTAATAAAATAAGTTATATTAATCATTTCTCTAATTTGATTATAAAAGACAATTTATCTTAGTGTGGAACAATTAACGTCTACGCACAATGAATATTTAGCATTTGGTCTACCATTGGAAATAGAGTATATATATATATATATACATATATATATATATATATATATATATATATATATATATATATATATATATATATATATATATATATATATATATATATATATACATGTATATATATATATAAATATATATATATATATATATATATATATATATATATATATATATATATATATATATATATATATATATATATATATATATATAATCCAATTAGAAAGAGGCATAATAGCTGACCAAATTCTCTCTCTCTCTCTCTCTCTCTCTCTCTCTCTCTCTCTCTCTCCTCTCTCTCTCTCTCTCTCTCTCTCTCTCTCTCTCTCTCTCATATAAGAATAATGAACGGTTTTCAGAATTTTTATTCTGAATCTCAAGAAAAAAATTCTATTAAAATGTTATTTTTCTACTCTAGCATTGACTGTCACCATTTTCTAATAAAACAATAACCTCTAAAGTCTTCGTTCTGTATGATAAAAAAAATAAAAGAAACCTTAATTATACAAAGCAAAAATCGAGGAAATAGCTTTTATATACTAATTTGATATGAAAATTTCATTATTCTGAACACATATAATCCCAAAGGAAGCATAACCCCTGCATTTCATTTGTTAAAAGACTGCCAAGAATATGAAAAAAATTTTAACATCGGAGTTCAATTGATCTTTATTTTTTCTTTATAAGTGAAGTCCGAAGGAAAAAGAAAGCTTAACGGCGCGTTTATGCAAGGGATGATAAGAATGTAAAAAATGTATTGAAGTTTTCTCCGATGGTTGCAACAATGTGTGCTGGTTGACGGCTGAGGCGAAAAAGGGTGATATTTGAGCAGTCAAAATAAAATGTTAAGGAATAGAGAAGGACATTATCGTTTTTAGCTGTCGTTATTAAGTGGGTTAAATCTGCGCGGCAGAAATATGTAGCTCAAAAGGATTCTCTTTTCCAAAATATATGCCAATGTAACATGTCATGGAAACTAGTATCTAAAAATAGATGAGTACAGAACACAGCTTAGAGTATAAGATGAAAAAAAAAATAATACAGAAATATATATGATTAAAGAGAAATAGGTTATAACAAAGTATTTGATAATGATTGATGTATATGAGTCTGATGGGAAAGAGAAGTGAATAGCAAAGGAAGATAATATGAACGAAGGCTACGCAAATTTAAGATACAGAAGCTGTATTTTGCTGAAGGGAAAATTACTCATTATAGGAAATTCACGTAACGGAATTTCACAAGGAAGAAGAGGGAATAATAGAAAAAAAAATAATTAAAATGATAAAGCTTATATTTTATTGATGTAAATGACCAGTTGTATGTTTATATGCAAGTGAAACTGGCATAGGTAAATACCAAGTGAAGTAAGTATTAACAAAGTTTGTCTTAATACAGGAAAGTTTTTTAATATTGAATGAAAAGAGTTGTTCCATAAAAGACGAAAGTAAATGATTGTTTCCTGATGACACCACTGATGCTTTTCTATTAATGGTTGGTCATCACTGCTTCAACGACTATCGCTTATTTTTAGTCTTTCACTCAAATGTACAAGTTTTATTTGAAATTGGTATTTATTTTTCAAATCAAAGAGCATATAGATATATATATTGCTCTATGTTAGTTCGAAAGCCCCATTTACAGCAATTCAAGTAAAATTGTCAAATGCTTAGCTGAAGTCAATGGTGGGCAAAAAAGGGATATGAACGCATAGATAATCTCCAACAGGTTTAAGAATATTTGAGAATATTTGAGAATATTTAAAGTTAAAGGGCAGGACAAAATTAGAAATGAAACTATAAGAGAGATTACTCTAATGCCCTATGTGGATGAGATCATGGTGAGTGATAGATGGAGAAGGTTTGGGCATACTCTTTGCACTCCTAAAGAAAGATGGGTTCACCAAATGTTTAACTGGGTTCCACAAGGCACTAGAAGTGTTGGAAGACCCAGGCATGCCTGAGAACTATGAAGCAAGAAGTGGGAGAGGATGAGTAGAAAAATATTCAATTAAAAGCTCAAGATAAAGACGACTGGTGAAATCTGAACGAGGCCTTTTGTGTCAATAGACGTAGGAAAAGATGCCGATGATGAAATATACAATCCCGGTCTTGACAATCAAGTTTCTTGGCCAAATAAATTCCCACCACTAGTCGTTATCATGTAATGTAAACTCTTTAAGCAGCCGTAGGTAAAATAATCAAAATGTGTAGTTCGTTTTAATAGTGAAATTTGCACTACCACAACACTCAGATAATAGAATAGACCATAATTTCTTCTTCTTGTTGAAGGTCTCCCGATCACCTATCATTCTTATGTCATTTGAATGGTTATTATATATTTGCAGGCTTCATATTTGAGAACTTGGTTTCGCCTCTATTATGTTAAGTACCTCTCATTACTTCTCCCCTCATTATGTCAAAGCCAAATCCCATACCCATGAAAAAAAAAAAAATAATAATAATACCTCTTTGGCCATGAAATAACATAAAGTTAGTGGGCCCTGCTAACTCTAAATTATCTATGGTCATTATTTCTTTTTATTATGAATGACACGATGCCAGTGCGAGATAGGAAAAATATCAGAGCGGAAGCCGATAAACAGACGATTTACATAAGATTGACAGTAAAAAGAAGGAAAATCATAATTATATAGTGATTCCTATAAGAGACTAATCAAAGGACATACAAAAAGTAGAAAGCACTAAGATTTTAGAGTAAAAAAAAAAATTCGTCTTTAATTTTGTTCTAGTTCTGTAGGCAGCCGCATAAATAAAAATATGATACACTCATAAGAGCGGCAAGGTATATGGATATCTTGCTGATAGAATAAAAACGATTACAGTATATCTGTTATTCATATAAAGGGGGACATTGTGGCATCCTGAAAAAAATTATAACAAAG
>NC_090728.1:133531088-133536088 GCF_036898095.1 Palaemon carinicauda
CCATTATCGTATAGGGAAAATAAAAGTCTTGGTAACTGATAGATTATTTATTATCATTATATAAAGGATAGAATATTTATATAATGTAACATGATAACACAGAGAATAAAATGGCAAGTATTTAATGTGAAATACAGTATTAGTAACACAAAGAATAAAAGTATCAATATCAACCACTGTTCCTTCCCCACCATCATTAGCCTTATCTCCTCTTACGCCTATTGTCGCAAAGAGCCCCGATTAGATTTCACATGTCGTCTCTATCTTGAGCTTTTAATTCTATACCTCTCCATCCATCATCTACTACTTCACGCTTCATAATCCTTAGTATTGCAGGTCTGGGTCTTACAACTATTATGGTATCTTGAGGAGCACAGTTAAAATTTTGTTAAATTAATCTTTCTCGGGGAGTGCGAAGAGCATGCCCAATATATTTCTATCTCCCCTTCACAATGATCTCCTCCATATAACGTACTCGAGTAATCTCTTATACAGTTTCAAATCTAATCCTGTCCTGCCATTTAAAAATATTCTTCTGAGGCTTCGTTGTCAAATCTACAAAATCTATTAGAGATTGTTTCTCTGTCATATCATGACCTATTAAACTTAAATTCTTAAGATCCTGTATTAGAGATCAAAGTTAATAACTATTTAAATGAGTCTACCTAATTAATCCTTCCTCCTTCCTAAGATATTTCATCCACCATTGCATATTCTGTTCTCATCATCTCTGTCTTTATTCTATTTATTTTAAAATTAACCTCATGTGATACTTTATGCATTATTGGTAAGTAAACCTTGTAAAATCTGTGGTGTTTTTACTAATAAGTAGGTTACCTTACTTCCCATTACCAATTCAGTCCAATCCTACTCCACCATCTCCAACTGTTCTACGCATTACAAAATCCATGAGTAGGATAAACAACGAAGGTGACAACACATTCCCTTGTAGTACTCTGCAGTTCATTGGAAATTCGTTTGATAGCACTCCACTACCATTAACTTTGCACCTGATATGCTTATGAACATACTGAATCAAATTTATATGTTTAAGAGGAATTCCATAATAGCGCAGGACTCTCCACGAAAGTGGCCGGTGTACACAAAGGCTTTTTCTTAGTCTACAAATACCATAAGAAAGTGCCTTCCATATTCACCATATTGTTGTACAAGTTTCAAAATAAGAATTTTGTCAGCAAAACTCTTACCTTTGCTAAATTTGGCTTGTTCAACAATATTTCTCTCTAGTCTTTTTAGAATAGGCATACTATATATATATTCTCAATACAACTATGCAAGTGTAAAGCCTCTCTAATTATTGCAATCAGTCAGATCACCTTTTTTAGGCATTTTAACGAACACTCTTAATTTCCAGTGATCAGATTGTGACTAATGGAAAAAAAAAAAAAAAATCAATAACGCCATTAGATGGTGTTGGTGTTGTTAATAAATGACTTGCTATTTGGGCAAGAACATCTATAATAAATATATTCCTAATTGCAAATTAAATTATGAAATATGCCCAATCACCGTATTTTATTATGAAATATAGAATGTTAAAAGCCAATAAAAATAAAATACGATAACCAGTTTTTCATTATCCGGTAATTGGTGTTACTAAAAGCAAAGTAGTTGTGATTACATATGACATTTCAAAAGCAGAGAATGTAGTTTCCAATAAATAATATGAACAGGATTTTAATATTGCTTTTTCATTAGCTGCGAATATGCGTATAGAACTAAGAATGACTTTTCCTTAAAAAAAATGATTATTGTTTCATTACATATCTATCTGAAACAGGAAATATAGACGATCTTCCAGCCACAAATTCAACGAAATAACTTATGATAAATAGACTATTTTATGAGTTTTATTAAATTTTAATATTCTTAAAGTTGTTTATGTAGATTCAATTAATTCAAAAATACTGTAGGTACAGGTCCTTTATAAACTACAGTACTTCCTCAGGCTAATTCCATGTATGGGTCTAAACATAATATTCAATTTGGGAGGTTAGAAAATATCATTTTCATGAAACCTATAGATACATAACAACTAAACGTATCTTACAATGGTCACTTTTGAATACTAATATGAGGAGGCAAGATATATTAGAAAAGAATTTGCATAAAATACAGTATGAACACTTTGGCTTATAAAGAAATTATATACCAAAACTTAAAGGTCAATTGAGGTAAAGAAATTGATAAAAATAAACATATTTAAGTTCCTCAACCAAACAGGTAATGTGTGCGTCGTTTTATATATATATATATATATATATATATTATATATATATATATATATATATATATATATATATATATATAATATATATATATATATATATATATATATATATATATTATTTACTCACGCACCTGCCATTCATCTCTCTTGGAAATATATCCTGTACTTTGACTCTTCATAGGCTGGCTTTCACGACACTCGTAAATCTTCAATTCCCTTTGGCTACCTGCAACGTAATTGTGTTCAAGGGGGATTTTCAGGGATTTAAACTGCATCCTTGTCTCACAATTAACAGCTGATTGCTGCAATTCCTTGTTGCTCCTATTCTGAACGCACTCCACAATATATTCTGGGATCAATGCACTAACAAGCACACACACACACACACACACTATACACACACACAAAAACAAAAATATATGAAATCTACTATGGCAAAATTAAATAGGCTTTCTTGTTTGCAGTGCACGAAAAAGAATACCATTATAAATCATTTAAAATCATTCGTATTGAAATTAATCAACTCTCTGACATATATCGATCGAGTTTCTACCCTCCGTGTGATTAATCCGATACTGGATCCACAATAGATTTCGAGGGCTGGATGATTAAGTGAATCATGTAGTGTTTCTGAATGAGCCTTAGTAAAGAGCATTCAATTAAACAGTCACTTATAATTACTTTGGCGAACATTCGCCCAACATTCAATTTGTATGCAAATGGTCCTGAACACCGAGCGGCTGAATATTGACGAAGTATACTCCTGAACTGAAAGGAGTTCAGATACGACGAGGCTGTTGGAAAATTATTCAAGGAATGTTTTCTAGATCTCTAGATGCTATGACTCAGCATATTCTAAAAATTGACTTTATTTCATTGGTAGTTCTAAGGTAAAGGCCTTAGAATGCTCCAATTCCATATTTTAAATTGATATTTTACACTTTGAGATAAGGAATACCGGCATGATCATTTATGATACCTGTAAAGATATAATAAAGATATCTACATTTCTATATCATTATAAAAAAAAAAAGATGAAATTGATAGTTTAAATATGATTTCTAACCTCAGCCGTTACTCATCGGGCAGCAAATAATTACTTGTAAAGACCAAGGTATGCATGATTCTTTATCTCATATTTAATCAATAACACACCAATCATAATCCCATGTAATCAGGATTTGAAGAGCGAAATATTTTGAAACTTTAAGGTATATCCAATAGACATTAGGCAATCGGAATGGATTGATTACTCAATGAATATCCTACCAAATATTATCAGAATTCCTATTTTAACAGAAAAAAAGCACAGGTTAAAGCATTATTACTATACTGGTATTGAAACTCTCCCATTATTATTATGGATATGTATTATTTCATCATGCATCTAGCTTTTTTCAGTACTTTTCACAGCCTAGTAAGGTTAAGATGGTGCACAACTATAGAGATAAAAAAATTTCAATACGTTTATCGATGGCCACAAAAAGTTAATCCCTGATAAATCCAAACAAATGAAAGTTATCACTCAATTTCATCTAAATCAGTTGCCCTATCATTTGGTGCAATGCACAAAATCAAAACAAAACCGGTCATAAAGATCCCGAACATGGGCAAAAATATCCTTTTTTATAAAGCTTTATAGTAAAAGTAGTTGATTATATTGTCTCAGTACTTTGCGATTCCATAATCAACTTTAAACCTAATAAACGTCAAAACTAACGAGGTATGCAACAATGAAATATACTGTATATACAGTATATATAAACAAACGAGTGTTATAAATTATCCCTATCAAAATTAAAAAATTAATACACGCAAAGCAGATCATATATATTCTGAAATATGTGTTTGATTAATTCAAGGTGTCATCATCAGGTTCCAAAATAAAAAAAGGATTAACTGAGTACTTACCTTTTTATGACCGTTGACATCCCCTTTGAATATATGAGACGGTTTTAATTATCATTTGCGAATTGGTTATTGGTTGCTCTCCAAATTTCAGGCATTTCCATTTGCATGTTCTAACTTAACTCATTGAGTTGATGTGGAATATTAGGAAAAAAAAAATAAGAAAACAAATTCCCCCTCAAAAGACCATACATACGCAAGCTAATAATTTGTCCTCCCAACACATGTATGTACTTTCATCTTTTTAATTCACTTAAAATTAAGATAAACTACAAGTCCCTTACTTCCTTATCTTCATAGCACTCCGTTAGGACTCGTCTCTTTTAGAGATTTAACTTTTTAAGCCCAATGTCGCTTTAATCTCCCACCATATGACCAATTCATCTAAAAAACACATCAGATAATTTGGCATAAACCTGGGTTTTATAAACAATCGTTCTCGTATCCTCATATTTTTTCTCTCTATGAGTCATTTGCTCAGAAAAAAAGGTCACACTATTTCGTTTCATTGTCTTCCAGCATCCATGTGTTCCTTCAGTATAAAAGAATTTTTTTTTTTTTCAAACATAAAACAATCATACTTGAAGTGATATATTTCTAGCATGAATGCTTGGAAATATCCTGATACCTTCTTTCCTATAACAATTATTTCCAGGTACATATGAAATATATCACCTAATAATCAATAGTCTTAAAGATTATCATTCATATCCCTATATTCCTTATTTTCCATTTCCAATTATCTAAGTATAATAATTACAACATTTTCCTCAAAAGAAAAATTAAAAAGTTCTCTTGTATCATTATTAACACATTCAAAAGTCTGTGATCTGCAAATAAA
>NC_090728.1:133546088-133551088 GCF_036898095.1 Palaemon carinicauda
AAGCTTTCAAGGCATCTACGAATTTTATAATGTTTGTATTCCTTCCTTGCACCTGAAGATTCAGTTTATTCAGTTGCTCAAATATATCAACCAAATACACAAGACACATGATCCATTCCTAATCACTCAGCCAGAAGGGAATTCTGTTTAACCTTGCACTTCAAAACACAATTTGAGCTCATATCTAAGCTCAAATATTTGTTCAGTTACATTTCCTCTTGACAGCCAAAGAACATTCGTGTGAAAAAGAAGCGAATGATGGGTTGCATCCATATCAGTACATAACTGCTTGAAAAGTCGTGAGTTGAGTGCCCCTCCCTTGACGAAATTTACAATCTTAATTGTTTGATCCAAAACCTTCTCTAGCGGAGCAGGAAGTATTTTCTAGGCCAGTGTCAGACGATGGAGCATGCAATGAATGTCTTTCACTTTTGGAGCTCGCTTTTTCACACATACTTGGAATCCTGATTTTGTCCCTAACAAAGCTGGTGCTCCATATGAACAACACCCACTGACATTATCCCACGAAAGATTTTCTGATTAAAAAAAAGATGAAACCTTCTCCAAAATATCAGAGGCCTTGGTAGGTAGTTCAAGAGGAAAACAAAAGAGAAACTCCTCTTTAAATGATCCTGAGTGAACATACCTTGCAAACACCATCAATTGGGAACATGATGCCACATCAGTTGATTCATCAAGTTGAATTGAAAATAAGCCAAATGTTGAAGACTTTATCTCCGGCACAACTTGATCCTTGATGTCAGTGGCTATGTCACTCATCCTCCTTTGAACAGTACTGTTTGATAATGGAACCTTCATTTCTTTTCCCAACACAATTTCCACCATTTTGAGAGCGCAAGGCTTGATCAAATTTTCTCCAATTGTATGTTTTTTTATCTGCTTTGCTATTTCAAGTGCTACGACATAGGAAGATTCAGTAATTTTATCGTTTTTCTCTTTAAATTTTTCTGTTGAAACCAGCCTCATCTTTTTGAGAGCATTCCAATGGTGTTCAAAAGTTTTTGTTCTTGTCTACGTGATGAGGATGAACATTTTGCAAATGTTGCCTCATCTCTGGTGGTTTCATAGAATCCTTTGTCAAAGCTTTTCTACAAATAACACATTGGGGCATTTTTTCTCCACTGATGATGATGGAAGTGAATCCATATGCAATATATGAATGATCATACTTTTTTTTTATATACTCATAATGGGCTCCGAATTCTGTACATCAACACAAGAAAACGTAAAAATATTAATTGGTTAATTTTACAGACAAAATGTGATATATTTATCCATTATATATTTAATCAGCAACATGACTGACATTAAGTAGTAACTAATGACAGTGAAGCACAAAAAGAATGTGTAAAATGCACAAATATGGGAGATTATGGTCCCTGTTAATATCACAAAAACTAAACTAGAGAAGCACAGTCACCAATGTGAGTGCAAGACAAACAAAATACTCACAAAAAATGCAAAGAAAAAATATTGGTAAATGGGGATTTTTGGCTTCTGGGATTTTGGTATTCTTCTGAAAATATATAGAATAATATAAGAAAGTATAAAAAACAAAAATTAAAAAAAAGATAAAAAATATATAAAATTCTTTAAAGATAAAAAACTAACCTAATAAATATAAGATTTAATTTTTAAAAAAAATATATATTTTATATTTTTAGGGGGTTGTTTAACTAAATAACTTTAGTTTTTTTATAGACTCTTTTATAATTATTAAGTTAGTTTTTTATCTTTGAATAATTTTATATACTTTTTTTATTTTTCTATTTATATTTTTATATATTATTCTATATATTTTCAGAAGAATACCAAAATCCCTGAAAAAGACCAAAATCCCTATTCACCAAAAAAAATAACAATTAAAATTATGACAAAAACTAAAAACAGAAAACACGGACACATGCATGCATAATCAGTGGAAGAAACAAAATTATTGTACTTACTTAGAGTCTTCAAGATAATATCCTGGAAATAAGGTTCACAACGACACTTACTGATGCCAATTCAATACTGAAATTGGTATCAGCTTCTCATTTATAATGCAGGAGTTCCCAACCTTGGGGTTACCAAGTGATTTTCTTGGGGCCTACTTAATTCCCTAGCCATCTGTCTCTTCCTCAGTACCTTTTCTAATCCTAGGATTAACTTGGGTGGTCACTTGTATATTACTGTCCAATCCATTTTTTCCTGGGCTAGCACAGGATATAATCCCAGTCCACGTGACAGGCCAGATATGCAAAAGCCTATAATTGCTCTACTTTCCCATAAACTTACTTCGGTCACAATTCACTCCCTGAAAACCAAAATTCAACCCTGGGGGTGAATTTCACCCCCATTGAGAACCTCTGCGTTAAAGCGTAAAGAAAGCAGTCAACAGAAAATATTATTTCGTCTAACAGGAAACAGATTTGCCACTTCAGTCGAATCACTAATAATAATGATACAGTCTGTATTACTGTTTATTTACACTAGCGTAAGAAACACTTGGCACAAGTGTTCGTATTATGATATATCTTACCAAAGTCCATGGAACAGTTTGTAAGGACACGTTAGTGGCCTATTGCTTAGTGTGTAGTAACAGACTGTGACTACACACCCAACCTCTTAATTAATCGTCCCAAATTAATTACACTGTTCCCCGCAGATTTAAATAGAAGGTTTAGGAATTCTACCTGCTGTTACCACAGACCTCTTGAATTGCTCCACTTGCTTCGCATAGTGCATAAAGAACACCTTGGATGACTATCAGCTGGTGTACGAACGAAGATGTTCAAAGTCCATATAATTAAAGAAATTTTATGGAAGAGGAAATTTTGGTCGGATCATGACTAGCGGGTGTACTGTCTGGATCCGCTCTGCGAATAACATAGGTGAGTTTCACCCTTAGTTATTTCAGAGATAAATTTGAACCGAGGTTTATCCTTTGAACAGCTGTCCTCCCTTAAAGTCTGAAGTTCTATGAAGATAGACCTTTAGGCACTCCACTGGACATAGATGCATCTTCTTTCAGAGAGCAGATTCTCTAGGGACCCCAGTTGTTGGTGGGTAGCTTGTTCCAGGCAAGAAACGTTGGGTCTGAAAACAAATTCAGTTCTCCTTTCAAGAACTGAATGTAGCCTTTCTCTCTCAAGAAAGCAACTATTACATTAACTCTAGCCCCCGAAGCGAGTGCAAACAGAAACATAACTTTTTGTGTTAAATCCTTCAAAGCACACTCCTCATTATTCAAAATTAATGCATATGAGGAACCTTATCTAGTGCCCATGAAATGGGTCTTAGAGGCGCTGAAGGTCTAAGCTTAGTACCGACCTTCAGAATTTTATTAAAATTGTCGTTAGAAAGGTCGACCTGAAAGGTATATAGTATCGGTCTTGTCAAGGCAGACTTGCACGTTGATAATGAGTTGGCTGCTAAACCTTACTCATGAAGGTGAATGAAGAAAATAAACAGAAGTCAATCAAGAATTCTTTTTGGCTTCTTCGCCTTGACAAACGACACTCACTTCTTCCATAATGACTCATATTGTCTTCTGGTTTTCTGTGATGAAGCAAAGACAGTTGACTTCTGTACTCGCTGAGTCAGGGTTGGATACGGTAGCGGTACAAACTTCAGTCGTAGTTCCAATGCCAGAGGGAACTAAACGCTGATTGGCCACTTGTGGGCCACTATTGCTGCCTTCCTTTTGTAGGATCTCATATTGAGGACCTTCAAAGGAGATTTTGCAGAGGGAACAGGTAAATCATGGACCATCTGTTCCAGTCTAGGGACATAGTGTCCAGTGTTTCCGTTAGCGGATCCTCGTGCGGGGACACATTCTACTTGTTGTCTTTCATCGCAAAGAGATCTATCTGCAGTTCCGGGACTTGACTCAAGGTGAGGGAGAACAATCCTGCATCTAGGGACCATTCTGACTCTATTGGTGTGAGCCTGGATAGAACGTCCGCTGTCACGTTGCGGACCGAATGAATGTGAACTGCTGACAGGTGCCATTTCCGCCAAACGGAATAGAGCCAACATCACTTGGTGATCCCGACTCCTATCGATTCAAGCATCTCACTATTACCTCGCTGTCTAGAACCGATATTACATGGTTCAAGTGGTGAGGAGAACTTTCATTAGTGTCAGAAGTACTGCCATGGCTTCTGGAAACTTGAAGTGAAATGACATGAAAAGATTGGACCAAGCTTCCTGGACTCTCTTCTGGTAAGAATAGCCTCCCCAGACTTCCTTTGAGGCGTCTGTATGGATAGTAACTGACGGGGGAGGAGGTTGAAGAGGTATTGATATCTTCCTCTGTTTAGCTTTGGACCACGGCTTGAGAAGCGTTCGCAGTCGAGTCGGCAATGATCTCATCAGATCTCTTCGCGCGTTTGATGCGTATTTTCTCCTGTTGCATCCTTTAGCTGTGCTCTTAGCACTGAATCTGTTATCGAAGCAAACTGTAGAGAGCCCAGTCCTCTCTACTGTTTGCGTCTTGATATCCGATTGGATTTCAATAGTCTCTTGACAGATCCTGCTATTTCTTTCCTCTTCTTCCCAGGAATGGAAAGTCTATGTGACTACAAATTCCAATGGATTTCCAACCATTGAAATTAATGAGCTGGAGATCATCGAGACTTTTTTATGTTGATCTTCAATCCCAGATGTTCCAGGAACTTGATCACTATCTTAGAGGCTTGCATGCATTCAGTCCTGGATACTGCCTACACCAGCCAGTCGTCAGAGTAGGCCACTACTTAGATCCTCTTTAGTCATAATTGATGGACGGCTGCGTTCACAAGCTCCATGAAAATGCTTGGGGCTATGTTTAGCCAGAATGGTATGGTTTTGAAGGTGTAAAGTCTTCTTTGTAACTTGAACCTTAGGTAGGAGGAGAGGTGACGATTAATTGGCACATGCAATAAGCGTCTGACAAGTCTATGGAAACGGTATATGCCCTTTATTGGGCAGTAGGGTCCTTTTGTGTTGAAGTGTGA
>NC_090728.1:133561829-133566829 GCF_036898095.1 Palaemon carinicauda
AGTGTATCTGATATGTAACAGCTGTTCGAGGTGGTTGTTAGTTAATAATAGAGTCCATATAAATGCAACTAAAATTATTCAACAAGACAACGAGCTTATATACAGATAGCTGAGAGCCAGAATGACACAAAATTGAAACGGTGCATGACATACAATGGCAAACCTAAACAAGTTTATATTATCAGTGCGGAAGGCAGCCAAAAGTAGAAGAAAGCAATACCGTTACAGTACGCAAGCGAGTATAAAACATGTGCAGTATATGGGCGCCCCCTAGAAAAGACAATAATGTGAAATAAGGCACACTACAGGTGGTTATCTAGCCATAGATATTGAGATTTTAGGCAATGAATGGAGATCAAGTCTTCTTTGCTATGTATCTTCATTAAGAAAGCCTTTGGTGTGTGATAGATCCTAAGGAAAGAGCCCAAGTAAGGGGGTCGTAAGTAGCCCATCGCTTGTGGCAGTGGCAAACTCCTATCACTAATCTTCTCTTTTTACATGATGCAGGTTTGGGCCAGTAATTTTTTATAGAATTGGATGTTCGCCGTTCTCTTCTACCCGGACCATTTTCCAAAACAAAACTTAGTCTGTTTAAACCAGCCAATTTCTGCCTGGTAGCTACCAACGGGTCTGCGATTCCCACTTATGCGTACAAGACACTTACATTATCATTTTGGAAGCATCAAATATCATTGGAAATTTCTCGTTGTTTTTATCACATTTCCAATCATCGGTGAAGATTTCTCTTCCCTTTTCCCCCTCCTGGTTGATGTTGTTCACTGGCTTTTAGTCAAAGCAGTCTCCTACTCATCAACACCACATCAACCCGGTCCATCTGACCTGTCTCTCCACATCAGCATACATACGGAAGCCTACACCCACCTACTCACGTTCAACCCTTGTTCTCCAGATTCAAACGTCTGGCATCAGACCGTTTGGCAGCTGCTAAACAAAACTTTGCTGAAATGGAGGAAATGGGCCTTCGCCTTAAGGCCTCAAGCCCATGGTCGGTCGTCACCCTTACATGTTGTTCTGAAGAAAGATGGCTCCCTGAGTTTGTTTGGGAATTACAGGCATCTGAACATGCAGACATATTCAGCTCACTACACCCTCCAAAATGTTACCAGAATTACCTCCTTCTTTCACAAAGTAAAGGTTTTCTCCATGCTCGACCACTTGAAGGGGTAATATAAGGTGCCCATAACCCCAGAAGATATCCCTATTTTGCCATCACTACCATCTTTGGTATATACATCTTGAATTACTCCTGTTTTGTCCCTTTAAATGTTTAGGCTACTTTTCAACGCCTCATGGCTAGCATGTTAGGGGACGTCTCTTTCTATGCATGTTATACTCGACCACCTACAACAGCACAATCTTGTAGTTCGACAGGTGTGCCTTTGGCACCAACGAAATATTGTTCGTAGGGCAGTACATCCATCCAGAAAAAGTCCACACCCTCCCTGAGAGGGTAGCAGCCGTTTAGAACTTCCCCATGACATCAGCAGTCAAAGCACTGCAAGAATTCTTGGGTATGATCAACTATTATCATTGTTTCCTCCCAGTCATCACTGATATCCTGACCCCGACAGGTGTATGATTTCATTTATGGCCTTTCCCATCCCTTGCACTGATCTGCAAAGCTACTGAAGATGAAGATGATTTTGCACAGCAATGCTAAAGATGCTAAGGATTGGGTCAATACCTGTATTTCACACCAAACTTCAAAAATACATTGATACATGGATTCATGAGTGGGCACCTTTCCTAAACCTCAGCATTGTTTTTTCCCGCATTCACGTTGAAGATTCTTTGACTTTGAATATCAAATAAACTTTTTTTAATTTGAAATTTGATTTTGGAGTAGGAATGGGGGATACTAGGCTTACGTTTGAGCAAAAAAAAAAAAATATTCTGAAAGCATTCTGGAAATGTGAAAATAAAGCTGAAGTGCAAAGACGATTTACGAGTGAGTACCATAGAGATGCCCCAACACGCGTCACCATTTTATAAATCGTAGATTAGTTTGAGAATCATAGGACCATCCAATGCACGATAAAAGGACATTAAGGACGAAAAAGAACATCAACAAGCCCAACTAAACAGCAAGATGTTATTGACAATGTTCAGAACTCCCCATGAAGGTCTGTTCGTCAACTGTCACGTGAAATAGGTATCCCAAAATCGAAAGTCTATCGCATTTTGAAGCATGAGCAATGGAAAAATTTTATTCCGATGACAGTTCATGCTCAAAACGAGTTTGACGATGATTGAAGAAATGAATTCTCACGGGTGGTACCGTGAACGATGTGCAGAAAATAACACGTTTTCACTGAAATTTATCTGGAGTGACGAAGCCTTATTCAAATTAAATAGTTCGATACATCGCCATAACTGCAGTTACTGAGCATAAGAAAATGCTCATTTTACAGTGGAACGTCACATGAGTTTGCCTGGAGTCACTGTCTAGTGTGGACTCTCAACTAGGTGATTTATTGGACCATTCTTTTCGAAGGTACAGTGGCTGGGTTGAATTATCTCGACACGTTGCAAGAATTTGCTATCCCATGCTTCCAGGAACATTTGGAGATGCCGAGTCCTACTTCCAACAAGTTGGTGCATCCCAACAATTTCTTCGTGATGTGAGAGGGTATCTTAATGAATACCTGCATAAAGAAGAGGAACAGTTGAATTTCCTGCTAGATTGCCAGATTTGACACCCATGGACTCTTTTATTTTGTGGGTATTTTTAAAGGACAAAGTGTACAGCAGAAAACCTAAAACAATCGACTAACTTAGAGGCAATTGAAGAAGAATGTGCTCATATACCGAGAGAAATGCTACAAAAAGTTTGTAATTCTATAGTTTCACGATGAAAAAAGTGTATAAAGTAGAACAGCAACAAGTTTGAAACACTTTATGGGAGCTGATCTATTTTTAGAACCCTCTCAAATTGCTCTATATAACCTTACTTTTTCATTGCGAATTTCCCAATATTTAAATGTGTATTGCTTCTCTCCTTTGAATCTGTCTTCCAAGTTAATTTCAATAAATTGAACAAATTGTAACTATCCTAAGAGTGCATACATATTTTTGGGACTAGGATCTCTCTCTCTCTCTCTCTCTCTCTCTCTCTCTCTCTCTCTCTTTCTCTCTCTCTCTCTCTCTCTCTCTCTGTATATATATATATATATATATATATATATTGTCTTACCCACAGTGTTTCCTCCCCTTAGACACTTTTTTTGTATCTTGGAACTTTAATATTCATTCCACACAGTGGAATTTTGTTGATGTCAGGCACCACCTCTTAGGCGCTGACTTCCTAGCTCACCATGGCCTCCTTTTATCGTCGCGAGGAAATGTATCATCGACACCAGGATATGCCGAACCACTAAGGGCCGGTCCAGCTATCACACCCACCTCCATCGTCGTACCGCAGCACTACGTCGCCCTTCTTCAGGAGTTCCCTGACATTTTTAAGCTGGAACTTCAACAGTCACCAGGATCCCCCTCCAAGCGCAGGGTGTACCACTACATAAACACAACGGAACCTCCCATGCACACCAAGTTCCGACACCTCCCGCTGCAGAAGCTAAGAGATGCCAAACGTGCCTTCAAAGACATGGAACGGATGACCATATGCAAGATGGCGTTCAGCCCTTGGACATCTCCGTATCACATGGATTCCATGGTGAAGAAACCGGATGTAACACGGAGGCCGTGCGGTGACTACCAGCGCCTTAACCTCATCCCAGCGTCAGACCACTACCCTCTCCCGAATATGCAAGACCTTACTAAGGCTCTCCATGGGGCAAAAATTTTTATTAAGATGGACCTTCTCAAATCATACTTTCAAGATCCTGTGTTCCCAGAGGACGTGCCTACGACTGCTCATAATGCCGTTTTGCTCCTACACCTATTTATATTGAACCTTCAGCCTAAGCAACGCTCGGGCCACGTTTCAATGACTAATGGATAACATCGTGGGGGACCTGTCGTTCTTAATCTTCTCCAGGATAAAAGAGGAACACTATAGACACGTCCGTGCCTAGCTGAAACGTCTTCAGGAGAACGGTTTGATCGTGAGCTTCGACAAGTTTATATTCAGTGCCGAGAGGGGGACTTCCTCGAACATCAAATATCTGCAGCAGGCGTGAAGCCCTCATGATCAAGGTGAACGCAGTGAAAATCTTCCCAAGCCCAATGACCATCCGTCACCTTCAGGAGTTTTTGGAGATAGTAAACTACTACCTTCATCCCCAATATCGCCTACATCCTTACTCCCCTCAACAAGGTCCTGAAGGGAAAAGCAAAGAAGCTCGTTTGGGGTCCCCTGCAGCAACGCGCCTTCGACAGGATGAAGGCAGCCCTTGCCGAAGCCACCACCCTGGTTTCCCCTGACGACAGTGCCCCCTGAAGTTGACCATCGAAGTTAACAAGGTCGCCTGCAGTGCTGTCCTTGAACAGATAGTAAACGGATACCTGCAGCCCTTTGGCTTCTTCAGCAAGGAACTCGAATCCGACGAAACCAGGTACAGCACGTTCAATCAGGGAGCTCCTCGCCAGCTGCAACTTCAGATACATGCTTGAAGGAATGCCCTTCACCATCACGACGGACCACCTGCCCCTGATCCACTTTTACACGAAGTCTATAGATGCATGGTCCTCTTGCCAAGAACGAAACCTGGCCGTCATCACAGAATTTGGCTGCACTATCAGCTACGTATCGGGTAAGAAAACTCCGTCGCCGACGCCCTCTCCAGGATCGATATCAACGCGGTCCACCTGGGGATTGACTACCCAAACCTTGCCGCAAAACAGCAAAACGACACAGAGGCCCAAAACTATCATACGACTGCATGAACGCTACAGATGAAGGACATCCACCTCGGACCGGCCAGGAAGACCATCCTCTGCGACACCAACGCTCATGGATTCACGCCTCCTGTAGAAGGAAGATCTTTAATGTCTTTTACAGTACAGCCCGCCTTTTATCC